>NW_007578243.1:265488-285571 GCF_000690725.1 Stegastes partitus
TCGATCACTGACCAACCCGCTCTACCACCTGAGCCACAACCGCCCCCCTGGACTATGATGCGCAGATGTTGTGATGTTTTTCAACAGGAAGTTTTCTTTGAGTTCCAAGAATGTTCTAAAATAATGTTCTCTAAAAACATTCCAAAAATGTTTTTGCAATATGCCGTTTGAAGTGTTAAATGACAACATTGCTAGAATATGATGCACAAGTGACATCCTCTGTACACTTGGCAAAGTAGCTGATTACCGCCTAAGCATACTCCTCAATGTCATTCTGATCACCCTGGAGGCTGCTGTTTTGAAAACCTCCCAGTCAGTGACCATAAACCAGTCTTGAAGTGCTGAGGATGCACCTTCTGGCCAGATCCTGGCTTGTTTTTGTACTGGTCTGCTGCACTTCAGTCGGGGTTTGTAAGTGGGCACCAGCATAATAGAAAGATGATCAGAGCAGCTGAGGTGGGGGCGGGCGGTTGCTTTGTATGCATCAGGCATGTTTGAATACACCAAGTCCAGCATGTTCTCTCCTCTGGTTTTAAAGTCCACAAATTGCTTGAACTTGGGGAGCACAGATTTTAAACTGGTGTGGTTAAAATCCCCTGCAACCACTATAAAGCTGTCTGGGTGTTCAGTTAAAAGTTCACTGATGGCATGGTTGGTTTATTTCCAATGTTTTGGTTCGTATTCTAGAAATTGAGTTTTAGGTTGAAAGCTCTTTCAGTTTCCACAACACAATGTTCTTCTTTAGCATTCTTCTATTAAAAACTGAAAAACACAATTTTATTTCTCAGAATTGAAGATGTCATGTAGTCTTTATAACATTCTGAAAACATTTTCCAAATGCTGCAGTAAGAATGTTCCTCTATTGTTTAGTATGCAACATTGTAAGAGTGTTTTAAAAATAACATATGAGGCCTTAATAACATCATTAAAACATTTTCCAGATATTACTTTGGAAGTGTTCTTCATGTGATGTCATTTAAGATTATAGGAACATTTTCTGAAAAATTCTGTAATCTGTTACCAAAACATTTTCCCGATAATATCATCCCAATGTTATAGGCAAAACACTCTTCCTTTGTTTACATATCACATTACAGAAATGTTCTGTAAAAAACGCTTTGTGATCTGGGGCATAGATAACATCCTTAGAACATTTTCAAAATGTTGCAGCAAGAATGTTCCTCCTTTATTATCATATAACATTGTAAGAATGTTTTTCAAATAACACAATGTAATCTGAGCACCTTATAACATCATTAAAACATTTTCTAAATGTTTCTTTGAGAATGTTGTTTTCCTTTAACATCATGATATTAAAGGAATGTTTAATAGAAGAACATTCTATAATCATTAACACAACAACATCCCCAAAACGTCCTCAGAATGCTAAAGGCATTCCACCTTTGTTAACATGTCACATACCAGAAATGTTTTAGAAGAAAACATTGTGTAATCTGAGGCATCAATAACATTGTGAAAACATTTTCAAAATATGGTTTTTAAAATGTTCTTCCTTTATTATCATATAACATTGTAAGAATGTTTTTGAAAATAACAATGTAATCTGAGGCTTTAATAATATTCTGAAAACATTTTCAGAATGTTTCTTGGAGAATGTCCTTCCTTTGTTATCATGTAACATTGTGACAATGTTTTGTAGAGGAATATTCTATTATCACTTATCTCGACAACATGCCCAAAACATCTTTAGAACACTGCACCGAAGACATTCTATCTTTGTTAACATATAACAATGCAGGAACATTATTTGCAATACTAAATGTTATTATAATATTCTTTGAACATTACATTAAATTTTTTTTGTTTTGTTTTTCTTTTTTGAAACTTTAAGAGAACCCATAGGGAATGTTAGCTAAAGTTGTGGTAACATTTGCTGCTAGCTGGGTAACAACCTGGTACAATAAAGGTTTTTGTTTCTATGACTAGTTTCCCCATTTATGACAACTGTACAGGAGGTGGATTTTTGTATAACTTGTGCATTTAAATGGTATTGAGGCTTAAAATTATGCATAACTTAGGTGAAGGTGCGTGTCCTCATAGTCCACTGCACTAAGCTTTAAAACTGCTGTTCAGGTAACCAATGAGAGACGTCATGTCCATCTTCATATACAGCCAGTGTGTATGACTGGGAGCACCATCGCTGCATCCTGGGCTTAGCGCCGCCATTAAGTTTTCTTTTATTCCTTTTTAACCAAACTTCATTCACCTCTCCACCTGCTCTGTTGTATTATCAGTTAATCAGTCATCTGTGGAGAACACGGAAATGTACTAAGCTGCATAAAAATGCGACAAAAGTGAAGTTTTAAAGTTAGAAGATGGTTGTAATTGGTGTAAAGAGATATAAAGAAGCTGGAAAGTTTTCCTCCTGTAGCAGAATGATAATGGCAATGGTGTCAGACCATTCTCCAGTCATGCCAGCGCTATGGAGATAGAACTAGCTATAGGAGAAGTCGAAACAGAAGCTTCAGTTACTAACTACAGTACATGACTTTTCCAGTGTGATTAAATGCCTCTACTATTTTTTTTTAGGTTATTTCTCATAAAAGTGTCGCAATTCCCTATGACATTAGACATAGCAGTTTTGATTCAGGTGAAACAGCCCACCTCTGCCAGAATATGTGGCAGGACACCCTGTGACATAGTTAAAGGAAGGTTAAATTAGTCTAGATACTCCAAAATCACTTCCTCATCTGTAACAGCTCAGTTGACAGGGGTGTTTAATGCCATTTTGAAAGACCGTTGTAAAAATGTCAAATGAGTGTTTGGGGAAATGCTTTCACAGATAAACCAATACTGGGAAACAAGGCCCAGGAAACTTGCCAACTGAGGTAAATTACTTGTGTCACCTGGGTAATGATAAATGGAAAGTCCCAAAGTGGAACCTAGCTGCACATTCTTAGTTAATTAACATGTTTGCCAAAGCTGACCTTTTGCGAAGAGTGAACAAAATATGAGAACAATAAAAACACAAAGGTAGTGCTCTCTGATATTGATATTATAGACAGCCAAAGCTAAATCAAGCATTGTGGGAAAGAGGCTACGAAACCTTAATTTGAAATGAGGTCTGGTTGAGAAGCTTGGAAATGCAATTAAAGTCAGGTCATGTTTAATGGGCACGGAAATGAAAGCCTCCTGATGTGGAAAGCTAAAAAAAAAAAAAAAAAAGCTCTCTGTTCCTGTTCAACCATGTTCAGGTTACTGCAGCAATCCTCTCCCTCCCATTCAAAGGCTGCTCCACTCACAGGTTGGATAGAAAGACTCTGATTGGCCAGATTCATTTCATTGGGCTCTTAAATGCCTTATCATGTCAGAGGAAGGATGAGGAGGCTCTAGTTCTGCTGAGGTGGGAAATAGTCGAACTAGCAGCCGGTAAAACTTCAAACACCAGCTTCTGTGGGGTCAACCACACAACTGGTTATTGGTGGTGAAGTTGACTTGCACTGAAGCTGGAGGAGGCAGTCCCTGCTCACAAATAGCTATTTCTGAATTTAATTAAATTGTGCTTTCTTTAAAGTAGCAATGGGCAGGTTATTTTGCTTACCACTATGAAGTAAATGCTGATTGCACAATGTAATGGTTGTAGACTGATGACACCATCTGCGTATAGATTGGGGCCCTTTATGCCTCGATTTCACCAGTGATTGAAGAAGTGTTTAGCTCCTTAAGTACTTAAGTAAAAGTGCCAGAACTGCAATGTAGAATACTCCATTGTAAGTTAAAGTACTGCACGAAAAAAACCCTACGTTAGTAAAAGTAGTTACTCATTAGCAGCAGTAAGTAATTAAAGAATGAAAGTAAAAGTACTGGTTTGACCTTACCGACTTACATATTATTATACATGGAATAATTTGATTATTAATGCTGAAGCATCAGCACGTAAGCATCATGCTATTAGTGTAGCTTGAGTAAATGTACTTTCCACCACTTCCTTTCACTGTGCAATCCTGTCTGCAATGGCACCACCAAAACAGGACATCAGGCTATCACAGCTTTCCCCAACCAAAGTAACTCTGGAAACCACATGGCAAAAGAGAAAGAGCCCTATTGTTGGAAGAGGTAATAAAGCTGCAGAGGGAAAGCAATCGGGTTAAGAAGTGTCATTCAATTAGTATTATTTCAACTAGATCAGTAAGTGACAAAGCTTGCCTACTTAATATAACTAACTACTGTAACTACTGCATTTGATTTCAAGAGATGTTAGCGATGAGCCATACTACCCCCTGAATAATGTTACAGTCTGGCACCAGAGACGGTGATAACCAATTTTCGGAGCCTTTTATTTTCTTATGACCATGTATCTACTATCACTGTCTCAGTAATGCAATTTCTTCCATTTTTCCTTTTATGTAATAACAAAGCAAAATGATACCAACCCAATTCACTTTTCTCAACGTATATTAAAGAATTTCTACCTGCTTTCATGTCTCCATTATAGCCTAATGCCAGGCTCAGACTACAGAAGTTTTAAAATCCAAACTGATTTTTCAACGGGGTTGCATCACACACATAAGGAGAAACTTCACAGATATTCATCTCTCTAATCTGAGACACGTACACTGACCAGATTTAACAATAAGGCCGTATCACACACTATAGGATTTTATTAAAATTATTGGACCAGAGGGACCAATCAGGGAGCTGTGCACCAACTCATGTGATCTCATAGGGAAGCTGGTGTTTAAAAAAAGGAGACTGTGGTGCAACAACTTGTTGTAACGCTGATAACAATTTGCAGTGAGAGAAAAATAATAATAATGTAGGACAAACAGGAGAATGTAGTGTGGGAAATGTGGTCAACATGATGCAACTGTCTCTTCTTTAGCTAGAAGTAGAGGTGAGATTTTAATATTTAATTTCTAATTTAATTTAACTACATTTAATCTGTAGCTAATGTGAGCCTCTGGGGTAAGAATGTTTGATAATAACTGAGACGGCCCTGAGGAGTCTGCGAGCAGTTCAGGAGGTTTAAGACTGGATCTGTAAACTCCTCACATTACCAAATAATCTGGGCTAAATATCAGTGAGGAACAAGGTCCCAGATAGCATTACTCCTCCGATTGTTGGGACAGGTGAAACAGTGATGGAGCGACCTTCGACTCCAATTGCTGCTGTAGTTACTTTTTATGTAAAGCAATACTCAAAATATATCCTTCTACATAAAGTGACAACTATTTCACTTTGCTTCTACATTAAACATGCTTCTTTCCTCTCTTATTAATCCTCGGCGCATGCAGGGCTACAGTAGTAGTTTGTGTGTCTGTGTGTCTATTTGTTTGTTACCAAATAACATGGGAACAGTTAACTTTCAAGGCCTGAAACAGTAAGGGTAGACAGCAGAGCCCATAACTTAGATCTGTGACTGGTAGATTTGGCGAAAATTGCTTTGTTCACAAGTTATGCCAACTTTCTGCTGCTCTGTCAGACATAATCGTCACTGGCAGTGTGTAAGAAAGCTTTAGAAACTACCTACAACACTCGCTCAACACATTTATAGTGAAAAGACTTTGCTATCACAAGACTGTCTTTGTTCAGTTTCTGGCAGCTGGCTACTGTTGACCGCACGCATATTGCAGAACGCTGAACTTGAGCGTGCTGGGCATAGGAGGATATTGCATGTGCAAGTGAGAGCAAGGAAACGTGGTCACCATTGGGCTCCATGGCGACGGGTGTGGCACATGCGTTCAGATTTATAGCACGTGAGTTACCACGAGGTCGATTTGTGTTGCAGACAGTTCAATTTTGTGTGAAATTTGCTGGTGAATCCATGAAGCTAAGACTGACAGTGTTTTTGTTGCTTGTGATTGACTACAACTTCAAGGGGTGATGTATTTTTGTAGGGATGCTCATCGTACATGCTATAGCACTGTACACACACAGCACCCAGGGTCAGTACTCTGGTGTTTTTCGTATTTTTTCATATGTGGTGTTGATTGTCTCATGCATTTCGTAGTCGATAGGCTCTGATAAAAATGGAAAAGCGATCTGGGCTTTGTGACAGTGGTGGCAACAGTATTACCACTTGGAAACACGAGGGAGGGAAAGTTGAAAAGTTGTCTGTTTCCGCTGGAAGATATAGCAATCCCTATTATAGTGCTAAGAAAACAAAGTCAAGCGGTGCAGGTAGCGATAAGGTGAATCTTACTCAGGGATACTTTTAGGGCTACAAACGTCAGCCCTTAAGCAGCGTAGTCCAATTCAAAAGCACAACCAATGAATAAGGTAAAACAGACTCTGCCCAGGACTAAAGTGTGAGTCAGAGAGTTTGGCTGGTTAATTGGTGTAGTAGGGCTCACTGAGCTCTGGCAATGTGATATGGATCCGACTAGCAGCTAGTGGTCAGGGGGCCAGGATGCCTCGTCACCCAGAGAATGGTGATTAGGTCTGGGTAATGGTGCCTGCCAGCCCAATTAGCAGCATTATGTGTGACCACTACCCTGTGCCACTAATTACAACCAGGCCATGAGCGTGTGTGAGCGAATTAGAGAAAGACGGCTTGAACGAGTTGTTCGTCGAGAAAGACAGTACGCGCATGTGTGTGTGTGTGTGTGTGACACCAAAAGCAAAGAGAATGAAGAAAGGAAAATGTGTGTGCAGACAACTGACCCTCTCTGCCACAGCATCCAACCTGTCATTTCCAATTACAGCGAGCCTCGGGTCTTTGCTACAGCATCACCCAGCTTGCTAGACCTCATTTGCTCGACACCAAGCGTCAATCTTCCATTAACACTCTGATTCATGGTGAGACACGACCCACTGTCCCCAATGTAATACTGAGGAGCTACTGAAAGGTACTGTAGGGAATAATTACATGCATCTGAGGGATGGAGGAACTCTTGTGTACCTCCGTTTAATCTTTTTTTTTCGACATCATTAAAATTGCATTACTGCGGTGGACTCGGTGAACAAAATGCATATGAGCAAAATCACACAGGTTTGCTCCAAATACTGAGATGATGCAACTGTGACGTCCCATCTTTTCTCTGCCTGCTGCTTGTGGCTCTCTGGCTGGGCAGCGTAGAGAAGGACATCAGGAAACATGTACGTCTGAGTAATCTGGGCCTCAGCCTATTCAAATGGCTTCATCACTAAACCCTTCCCCGCAACCAAGTTTGGTTGAGATCTGGTGCCTTTTATTAGTACTTGTCATACACTACACCCGACACTCTGCATTCATTACTGGCTGCTTTACATTGCAGCTTATCAGGCCCAATTTAACATTTTTTATCTGAATAAAACATGACACAAACAAGAATTAGCCATGGAAAATCAATGAAAGCGGTGCATCCCTGCTGACAAATTCAACAGTGGTTTGGCTTTATACACATTTAAATAAATTTCACTTAATTAATTACCAGTACTGGTGAGTCAGAGTGTGATGGACACACACCAGTTTTCCTCTCTTGCTGTTATATTTTCAAATTTCTTACAAATAAACTGCATACATACAGATTCACTGTGAAACATGCGCTCATTTAAATGCAGAACTAGTAAAATAGGCTGTTTATATTACAGTAAACTGGATCCAGCTTCGCCAGATGACGGCGATGTGACGAACAGTGCCAGACACCCTCTTACAGAGAGAGGAAAAAAAACTCCAGAAAGGTGTGTGTGCTTTTGAGAGCTGCCTGTTTTTTTTTGTTTTTTTTTACTCAGCACACACTATAATGTAGCGGAGTTGTTTACTTGTGAGGAGAGTTTTTATGAGTTTATAAAAGTGCCACAAAATGCATCAGAAATACACAATACCTGCATGGGCTGCTGTTGTTAAGGCATCAATTCACATACAGCTGCTAGAGAGAAGCTGAGGAGTGCCATTAAGTGCTGGGGCTCTTCAGCCTAGAAGCACAGCGATGTGAATCATACAGCGCTCCTTCTCATAAAGCTGTGTCGACTGCTTGAAAGTTGGTGTGTGTGTGTGTGTTCGAGAGTTCGTGAGGACCTAGCCAAACACATTAGTGGATGAAATTTTCTGCTCTAATTATGATTATACAAGTTGGGCTATTCATCTGTGTTAATGTACTCATTGAGGACTACGGGTCAGAACAGTGTGAAACAAGAGAAAACATGGATTCTCAAAGAGGAGGAGATAAGAAGGGGGAGGGAAAGGGGGGGAAACAGTGTGCGGCGAGAAAGAGAATCTACCTGAAGGGTTCTCCCACTGGGTTCACGTAGAGAACTACATGTAAGTTGTTCCCGATTTCAGCAACTTGTCTTTCGTAGGAGACTCCAGCAGAGCATTGCACCTACAGGCAGAAAGACGACAGACACGTGGAATGTGAGTTGATGCATTTTCCCAAAATCAGTCAAGTAAATAGCAAATACATTGACTGACTGACTGATGCTCGCTCTCAAGCACTGATGGAGCTCACAGTAAATAAACGCAACATCTGTCGTGTTCGCGGCAAAACATTGTGACAAGTAGCCCACCAGATTAACCTTTAACCCGTCATACATGAATGATTAAAAAACAGTTTTTTACTTCTCCCAAACAAGACTTTAAACCTTTAAATATCCTCACTTGGATTATTTTTAAAATCATCATTCAGAACTCACAACTGTCCACTACGATGGAAACTGCATATCAGTGTTTGAAAATGCACTTTAAGGCAAATAAGTTAGGTAAATAGGGTAAAAACATTCAAGTAGGTCATCAAAAAACATGCACATTTGCATTATTTTCAGTCATCTGAATTTTGAATACAGTCAGATTCAAAACTCTTGTTGCATTTTGTTGACATATTGAAACGAAAGGTTTTTAGAGAAGAGATTTTGAACCTCTTTTTATTACTCCATAAATCACAAAAATACTGTCAACTGCAAGAAGGAAAAAAAAAAGAAGGAAAAAATCAATGTTTTTCATGTTTTGGGGAATAAAATGTTTAAGAAGTCGGGCTGTGAATGATGTATGGACAAACTGCTGCGTAAAAACCTTCAGAATATAAATGGGAATAAAATTGGAAAGTTTGGTGGATGCAAGTGCTTCATAAATAAAAAAAAAACATTCCATACATTTTTATTGAAAGCCACTATTTACAGGTAAAAAGCTTAAATGATGGACTTCACTATTACATTTGCGTATTGTGAAGTGTGCAAAAAAAAAAAAAAAAAATGCTCTTCTTTATGTTATCAGATAATATTTCAACACAATACATTTATTTCAGTATTAAACTGACACACAGGAGCCTGATTATAAGACTATAGAATGTATCGCGCCCACTACACAGCTAGATTTTTACTCAAATAAAAAAATTATAAAAGCAACACCGATTAAATTCTAATCAAAATATTTCCTAGTCAGTCTGTTGCCTGTATGTTTCTTGTAAATTAAAAGGTTTTCACTGATGACAAGCACGTTTCCACCACCATCTGCTACTTCAGATTTATGATGCAATAACAAGTATTGAAAAATTTAAAATGATCATATAACAATACAGAGACGGCTCGGGAAATTGTTTCCTGCTGGTTTGGAATAAAAATTGTAAATAATGAAGTTTTAGTTGGAAGTTTTAATAACTGTCACCTGTAGTGGACGCCGTGCATGCAAAGGGCTAAGATGAGTCACACCTGTCTATTAATTTTTAGCACTTAGCATGGCTTAATTCTTTTTAATTTATGGCCTTCTGGGAAAACCATTTACAATTAAATAAAGGCTGTATGAAAGTAATTAAAAGCGGTGGCAGAGAAAACTGCAAGTCAGACTCCGCAGTCAGATCAGTCTCTCATAACGCAGACTGTCTGAAAAGAATAACAATGTGATTCCTGTACTGCATATTTGCATGTTCTACTCTCTGGCCTTCATCATTGTGATCACTCAAACAAAAAAAACTGAATACAATAATAGTATCATTGCTGCCAAGTACCAAGCTCTGTGTTCTGACTTGACAACAGACAGAATTCAGAATTCCGAAGCCATGGAAATTCAAGTGGCGAAGACTTGAAAAGGCACTCTTGATAAGTCAAATGATCTAAATCGATATAACTTCTGTTCAGCTGCACAAATCTTTGTTAGGGGTAAATGGCCCAAATACAACAGAGTCAAAAAATCAGAATGTGAGAAAAAAAAAAAAACTCTGACCAGTATGCCATTAAATTGTGACAGAATTATTACCTTGGTGTTCAAACGGTGCCAGTATTTGAAATAGAATAGTCACCTGTGCTTTTTGTGCATTTAGTTACTTTGCACAAATCTACTTTTGTGTTTTCTGACAACTCTATAAAATAAATCATTTTGAATATTCAAGTATGTTAATCAGACTTAAGACAAAAACTGCTTCTTTGCTTCTCAAGGCAAAGTGAGAAAAATCACCTTCTGTAATGTAACTGACTGAAAAGGATGAGAGACGCCAACAGTACAAAGGCAGAGGTAATTCATCAAAATGGTAATTAAGGTCACCAAGTCGGGATCCAAACTTCTTTATCTTGTTTTTCACAGAATAATTGAGGGAGTCATTAAGTGCAAATTGTGTCCATTTTCTTTCGAGCAGGTCTTCCACAGATCTTTCAGATTACAAAAAAAAGATTATATTTATGGGTTTTGGACAAGACGGTCTGTACCTTAGAAATCTCAGTCAAATTCTCTGTGAGATAAATACAGAAAGTTCATCCGTCTTTGTTGTTACATTAACCCTAATTTTTAATTTTGCTTTCTGTATCAAAGGTTACATCATCGTACATTTTAGAATAAAACAAATATTACAAATTAACAGATTATGTTTTGGTTTTTTTTAACTCGGTATTCGTTAGTCGATTAACCTGCTGTATTGAATTTGGTAGATAAAAATGGAACTGCTTGACATCCAATTCTCTGGATGATTTTCGCTGCCTCTCGTGGCGGTGCTTATCAAATGAAAGCTGGTAAAGTGAAACAAAGTCGACTAGACTGCAGTGAAGAAGAACAAGCTCTCAAAAAATGGTAGATGGTTCCGACAGCGGGGGGAAAGCAATCAGGGAGGAAATTAATTGAACTGACACATGAAAAAAAATGAACACACACACACACACACACACACACCACAATGCAGTAAATATACATATAATTCTTTCTTCTGCTACAGATACTGTGATGTGTCATAGTATAGTATCGCTGCATCATGAGACAATCATTATCAGTGGCAATGTATTGTATCGTGACTGACTCACCCTTAGCTTGGAAGTGTGGCCACATGTTGCTGTGCAGCAGGACTCTGCTCACTCATCCATTCCCTGGATGAATAAACATTAATGGAAAACAGAGAGCTTCATTATCTCTGAGAGATTAATCAATAGAAATTACCTTCACGTTCAAAATATCATTTTGTTGATATTGGAGTCTTGAACAAAGACGCATTTAAAAGGAAGCTACTTTTAGCGTGAGACCAAACACAAAATGACAGCAAATAACTGTGACAAATAGCATCTGTGTGAAGTATTTCATTTAGTGGAGACGAGCAACATAAGGGCAGCAGTCTGAGACAATTAATATTTAATGTTCAGACAGTCACGGCAACATAATTCACCGCAATTATGTGCAACATTCTTACATAGTCTGCAGCACAACAGTCTCTACCCTCTCTGCTACATAAAGATTTTGACAGAGCTACTGAAGTTCTATATGTACCAGAGGAATGACAGCAGGGTGAAGAATGTGTGACTGGAGCCATGGTCTGTGACAGGACATTGATGGAAGCTACATGAGCCTACGGGCTGATCTAATCTCCTTTCATTTCCGTCTTTTGTTCCAGTTTTCCTTGTTTTAATTTCTTAGAGGTTAGACTGATTTCCTCAGTAGAAGGCATCAGATATAGTCATGCTCTTTCGCAAACATCAGTCAGCGTGCAACACCGATGTAATACTAATGTGCGGATGGCTTCTAACTCATGTACTCTGACAGAGGCGGCCATCTTGCCCAACTGAGGGGACACAAACACACAGGCAAACAAACATGGTAAGAAAACTATTACATATGATTTGCATGCTCATGATCAGGAATATTTTCCGAGAGAGGCGCATTAACAAGTGTCTTTCTGCCTTTCACGCTATGATTGGAGGCTGAATTCTTAAAGAGCACAAAATACTATTAACTTGCTCACAGTCCTTGTGTGTTGACAACACAATAAACAGCATTTTAGAAAAAGAACACAAGCACAACTGACAGATGGTTTTTAATAACAACAATGTAACATAACCTGATTAACTTCCACATTTTCTTAATTTACTCCTAATCAATGAAGCGGTTTGGTGCGCAGTCGACAGAAAAGGTTCTGATGTCTTATCTTTTGAGTGAGTGCATTAACGTTAATGGAAGCCCATTCGCACACCCAACTAAAGAAAGAAACGCACTGTACACAAAAGCCATCAGTGGAGTGTTGATCCATGTTGTTTCTTTTGTAATGTACTGCTATTGATTTGCAATAGCATGTGGTAAAGAGGCATGCCGACAGCAGTGTGTAGAGTGCGGCGCTCGGTGCTGAGAGGGCCTCTCTCTTTCAACTACGGGGTGGCTTTTAGCTGCAACGCATGCTGTGTTTTTCTAAGGAGTTTCAAAAAGCGTCTGATTCATAAAACTGGGAAACAGCGAACAAAGCAAAGACACATCAGAGCGCAGCGGATGAGGATCTCTTGTATTGATTGTGGTAATGTACTGGATTGACTGGACCGAACCAGTGTGGAATTGATGCATCAGGGGAATTTGCTGCACTGTGTGTCGGCAGAAGAGCAGACAGCATGTGTTCATGTGTCTGTTGTTCTCCCAGAAACATTGTGTTTCAGAGGAGCACCAGGCTCCTGGGCACCACGCCATGCGTCAGATTGTAGTCCTTCAGGTGGGCCTCTGAAATTTTTGATACGCTTCTGGTCCAGTAGGTCCTCGTACACATGAAACTCACTCATGAAATCACCTGACTCACACACAGAGAAACAAACACACACAAACACATCCATGTACACATCCTGCTGTATTCATCAATCTGTCAGTTAAGATATTACAATCGATCGACTTCAAACACTTATTAAACCACAGACCATCGTCCGATCCATCATCCTGTCTTTGAGGCCATCACTGCAATAAATGTACCAAATAATGCTCCAAAGAAAAAACAAAAAGTATCAATAAGAACAAAGATTATTCAGCGCCTCTAAACATGTTTTCACACACAAAAACAACAGTGACAGTGTAGGTACCAGGCGTGCCAGCTGACTTCACACATAACTATTGGATGTACATCAGAAGTGCATGAATGCCGCATGTTCATGCTGCAGATTCAAAATGAGTGAGTTTTGATGATGTGATTGTTTGTGGAGACCAAAAGAGAGTTACGTATAATAAAATGTAAATGCAAAAAATTTACAACTAATTAGTCCTTATCACGGGCTGCAAGATGGTTCAGTGGTTAGCACTGTCGCCACGCAGGAAGAGGGTCGCCGGTTCGCGTCCCAGTGAGGGCACCTGGGATCTTTCTGTGTGGAGTTTGCATGTTCTCTCCGGGTTCTCCGGCTTCCTCCCACACAGTCCAAAAACATGTTGAGGTTAATTGGTGATTCTAAATTGTTCATAGGTGTGAATGTGAGTGTGCTTGGTTGTCTGTCTCTAAGTGTAGCCCTGTGATAGACTGATGACCTGTCCAGGGTGTCCCCTGCCTTCGCCCTAAGTCGGCTGGGATAGACTCCAGCCCCCCTGCGACCCTAGCGAGGATTAAGCGGTGTATAGATGACGGATGGATAGTCCATATCACGTTCTACAAAGTGTAAGTTCACTATTTAAACATGTAAATTAATGTACAAAAAGAAAAAAAACACAAACAAAAGAAGTTACACAGAGGTCCGTAAAGGGGGGGTGGGGAGTCTATACCAGCTGACTTAGGGTGAAGGCAGGGGACACCCTGGACAGGTCACCAGTCTATCACAGGGCCACACTTAGAGACAGACAGCCAAGCACACTCACATTCACACCTACGGACAATTTAGAATCATCAATTAACCTCAACATGTTTTCGGACTGTGTGGGAGGAAGCCGGAGAACCCAGAGAGAACCCACGCTGCACGGGGAGAACATGCAAACTCCACGCAGAGAGATCCTGGTGCCGCCACTGGGACACGAACCAGCGACCTTCTTGCTGTGAGGCAACAGTGCTACCAACTACGCCACCTTAACTAGTGAGAGAAAAAGTTGTTTTTGGTTGTCACACTCACAGTCTGGCAACAACACTGATTCTGATGAATTATTGGTTTTCATGCCGAGTCTGACTTTTAATAAACACTTGAGACCTGGAAGGATAAAAACATCTGGGTCAAAAAACTGCCATAAAAATGTGTTTACATAACGCCAGTGCTGTTGTTTTTCTAATGAAAACTTGCAGGAATGCTATGCTGCACGATAGACTATGAAATGGCCATCTTAAGGGAAAGAGCAGTTTGTAGTTATTAGTTACTAGTGGACATAACTAAAGTTCTATAAGTACATTTTTCGCCCTCTAACGACCAGGATTTGTGTTGGCAACCTACAGCTAAGCCTGCTAGAGGGCACGTGGTTTGTAACAGATCTGTTAGGCCGAGCACATCCAGTATCAACACTGTCCAGACAAACAGTCCTAACGTTACAGATTAGTGTTCTGTAAAGCACAAAGTAAGTTGTAACTTACTAATGAAAAATAATACAAAAAGCTCCCTTCACAGCTGAAGATATTTTCTGCCTTTTATTTACAAGCATACACCAAACACTCTCAGCGAAATCTCAAAGTCTGAATTGTTACAATAATTAATGCACAATTCAGTGTTGCACTACATCAATATGTGTTATATATGAGAATAAACCCATGGGGTTACATGGGGCTGGTTGAGAATAACAGCACGGGATAAGTGAATATTTTAAGTTTATAAAATTCAAAAATCCAGAAACAAGTAATCAGTAAACTGCAATCAGCACAAAAAAAGTATATCAACTGTGATCAGTCACTGCTGCGTTGGAATCACTTTAAGATATCAATTTTGTGTTTGACTTTATACACCTGTCAAAAATCATCTCCACCTACACAGAGAAACAAACCTGTCAGCGGAATTTCATTATGGAAGCCAAGGTGAATGCAGAGCATTTCAATTAGAGAAAACGTTCTTCTCTGTTGCAACCCTGTTTCTGATTTAGGCTGATAAATTGGGTTTATTTTTGCAATAACATCTTGCCAAGTGCCAGTCTGAAGTGCATTTGTACAATATTAACACTTAATTGAAATGAGAAAAAAACCTGACAGTGAAAAGCAGATGCAATCAACAATAAACCACTGAGATGAAAAAAAAAAAAAAAACTAAAATCCTTATGTCACCTTCTCACTTCAAGACAAACAAGAACAGAATCAGAATGAAAACCTGTATCACTGCTGTTCACAAGAAAAACCAAATAACAATCAAAATATAGGACAATATAGCAACAGTATCCATGAAGCCACTGACGCAATAAAACTGACCATATGAGCGATTTTGCAAGTTTTAGCCGAGCCTGCTCAGCACCCTCAACAGTTGTTCGTTTTCAGAGCAGCACAGCAAATACATTAATAAATTAGACTGTTTGATAGCTTCAGATCTTAATAAGCCACAAGAACACACTCGAGGAGGGAAAACATTTATATTCCATCTTGCAAAACAATCTGACATTTACAAAGAAGGATTATCATCTTGCTCGCTGATAATAAGAAACTAGTCTCAGACATATTATTGTTTCAGCACGAATTCTGTTTAAATGCTGCAAAAATATTACGTTGAAACACAAATAATATGACCACATATCTCTACACACCAAACTAAGGGTGTAATGGTAACAGGCAACCCCAAGTATTAGGATATACTGTATTCTGCATATTTATTGTGATTGATTGGATTTATTGTGATTGTGATCATGACAATGCAAACCATAAGTGTGTGCAAAATGTAATAACCATGCAGTTTATTTGAATTGAGTTGTTTGGTTTAGTTGATAGATTTTATACAAAAATGTTAATCCAGCGTTGTTGTACTCTCTGCAAACTGATCAATAACACAATGATGCAGGGAAATCCTCCAATAAATATAATGCTAAAATCAAGACTCATGCATTAGTGCAGTGGCAACAGATTAGGAGGAGGCAGTAGATTACACGTAAAGATAAATGGGACCGCTGACCAAGTAATGATATTCAAATATCCGGCTGATAGTTTTACAACACTGAAGGGGACAAGCAAGTGGAGGGAGCCGGCAGACAAGTTGATCGAAGGAGAGTGAAGAAAATAAAAAAGGTGCACAAAAGAGAGATGGTTACCTAAAGCACTGATTAATTCAGCCTGGTCACTGTGTTTTTGGTTATAGGAAAATCTGAGTGACTCAGATCCAACAGATCCTGAAAGACCCAGAACAAAATTCAGAGAGTGACACAGCACACAAATACGTGCATAGTTGTTTGTCATTTGACATCCAGCATACACTTGCTTTTCATCTGTATAGAAAGGTTAACATTCACATCTCAAGCCGGTGTAAAAAATAAACTAATTGCAACATTTCAATCAATTTTTGTGTACATGCTCATTTGCTACATGTGACCTAAATCTCCACCTGCAATGGCTGCACCCGTTTTCGGAAGAGGGTTAATTCCATGAAACAAGATTTATAATTACAGAATGTATGCACAAGTACTGCACAGTCAGACATATTTGCAGCTGCCTGAAAAGAAAGTTCAACATTGTTGTTTTAAACAATCCTTCATAAGACATGTAAAAGGAACAGATGTGGAGGGTAAACAAGAAGCCGCATCAGACCAGAGATCTATTTTCTATATGCTTATAAAGTCAAGTTCATCAAAAATCCATCCATCCATCCATTATCTATACACCACTTAATCCTCACTAGGGTCGCGGGGGGGTCTGGAGCCTATACCAGCTGACTTAAGGCGAAGGTAGGGGACACCCTGGACAGGTCACCAGTCTATCACAGGGCTACACTTAGAGACAGACAACCAAGCACACTCACATTCACATCTATGGACAATTTAGAATCCCCAATTAACCTCAACATGTTTTTGGACTGTGTGGGAGGAAGCTGTAGAACCCAGAGAGAACCCACGCTGCACGGAGAGAACATGCAAACTCCACACAGAAAGATCCCGATGCCCCCACCGGGACGTGAACCGCATTGCCAACCAACTGCGTCACTTTGCAGCCCTTCATAAAAAAAAAAAAAATATTTAATGAAAATAATTTATTTTTACCTGTCCAGGGTGTCTCCTGCCTTCACCCTAAGTCAGCTGGGATAGGCTCCAGGTCCCATTGCGAACCTAGTGAGGAGTAAGTGGTGTATAGACAACGGATGGATGGATGGATGGATAATTTCTTTTTCCACCTTCACAACTCGCTGCAGCTTGAACACATCAGCTCACCCACAGCTCTGCTCAACCCATGGTGCTAATGGCTTATTTTACTCATATGTCTTCTATGACATGAAAATTACCTCATGGACATGATAACAAGGTGGAATATGTAATTTTCACCATAGGGGGTCTTTATAAAGAGACACATACCTAATATTATAATAATGATGTAAAGCTGCAAAGAATCACAATCGGGTGTGAACTGATCCAGCATGATCAGAAATAAAACACCCACAGACCATTTTGTGTGAGCCCAGATAAAACATAGTCGAGACATGATCCTCAAAACCGAGGAAGATGTTGGTGTTGTCTGTCACAAACCTAACATATCAGGAGTTACACATTTTCATTTCTCGCATTACCATCGAAAAACTGCGTGCTACTAAGTTAGCCAGCTAGCTTAGCTAACTACCCACCTAGCTAAGAAAGCTATGTTGACCAACACAAAACTGGAATACTGTTATCTTACATTATTGATCAGTGTTATTAATAAGTATTTTTGGACTAGTAGCTCCTAAAATAAGTGCACCTTAATTAGTCTTTGGCAGACCTCTTGCCCTTTTCTTCCTTCAAACACCTGTTTCTGCTTAAACATGCACAAATCTTGTAGGTTGGGAAGCATTAAAAAAAATCACAATATACCTACAATCCTATTATATTATAACAAGATCACAGTAATCCTAGGAGCTTCAATTAAAAAAAAAAAAAAAAGCAACTGGAAATTCTCTTTTGGGTTCTTAAAGATGTTTCACCTCTCATCAAAGATGTTTCTTCCCTTCTAGCTTGCTTTCAGTTTCTGGAGGATCTGTTCACTCCTGTCCTTAAGTGCACTGATAGTGAAACAGACCTGTCCTATTCTCTCACTTTGTAGCTGGTTCTATGCCTTCAGTAGTATCTGTTGTGCTTTATGGTCTTTGACAGTGGAGCTAAGCTGTTAGGGATGAGTCTTTGTTGTTTGCACCTCAGGTTGAAATGTTGAATGTTTCAGTCGTCTGTAAGTTTTCTGACATCTTCCCACATCATTTTTAAGGTGTCCATCCAAAGTGCAAGGCAATATGTCTGTGTAGAATCTTCTCAGTTCTGAAGAAGCCTCTTGAATGAGAGGTGAGACATTTTGAAGGAACCTAAAACAAAAAAAGAAGTCCAGCTGCTTTATATTGAAGCTCCCAGACAACCTGTACTGTCATAACACTGGTGCATGATACCAATAAGCTGACGAACATTGGCATCTTGAAATGGTGAAATTCACTGCTTACAAGATTTATTTTACCTTTTTTAGTTCAGGTTTGGAATGTTAGACGACACACAGCCATCACACAATAGCACAGCAATTAGTATATTTACCTCATCAGTAAGAAAACACAGTGAGAAAGTGATGAGACACAATCAAATTCTTAACAGATGCTAAATACATTGGCAAAAACGCTTTTTTAATCCACTAATGTTCTGCATACTTGTGCTTATTACAGGGGTTGAAACAGAGATTTCTGGCTTTTATTTTTAACGAGGCAAAGCAGCAAAGTTGTCCTCAGTCTATGGCAATAATAAACAGTTCGAGGACCTACAATCTAAAAAACGGAGCGAAAATGTGATACGCGAAACTGAAATAAAAGGCAGAACAACTACTTTCTCAAAGTGTTGCACATTGAGCTACTGCTGCAAAAGGCTGAGCAAGAACCAGAATTTTTCAAGGTACGGCAGACTCGAGTTAAAAATAACTGTGAAAAATACCGTAATTACAGAAATGGTCTAATTTTCAAGCGGTTTTTGTTGAAGCTCAGGGTGACCAAAAAAAAAAAAAAAAATTGAAATAATTTCATATAGACAGAATGACTTGGGGATTGGATTGAGCGCAATTTTCAAAATTACTGTTACCAGGTGTATTTCCATTTTCTTGAGCACAGTTTTTGCAGTACTGTAAAGTGTGTATGCGTGTGTTATCCTTGTAATTGTGCCCATCTCATCCATTATCATCTGTTATTGTGCGAGATCCTGTATCCGTGGGGGTTGAAGAGGTTGTGTAGCTTGGCTGGAGTGGAAAGAACATGAGCTGTCAATGTGTAATACAGTTCTACCTTGGCCTGAGTCAGACATTTTTGGCTTTACCTCTTTCCTAAACCCCTGTAGCTTTTGGCTGATCAACAGTGGATCCACCTGTCTGGGATGAGGAGGAAACTGGATCTGTTCAGGTTTTGTAACATCTTGCAATTCGTATGTCGATGCCTATAACATACATGGATTTCAATGTTGCACCGGTAAAGGAAAACAAAGCAAGAGCAGCAAACGCATAAGAAAAAGCATATAGCGATGAAACACAAAGGAGACTAACAGAGTCATTTCATGTTGTCCACTTCACATATTCAAGAAGCAAGGCAACGCTATAATTATTTCCTGAATGCAATATGGCTAAAAAGCAAATTTATCTTGCTCCTTTGTGGCAGAAGAATAAGCAGGCAGGAGCAGAGAAGAGTGGTGAGAGGGAGCAGAGAACAAATAAGGGCTGGGAAAAAAAAAAGAGAGAGAGAGAGAGAGCTGGGGACAAGTGGCCGAGGTAAGATGGAGCAGGAAAGGTTGAAAGGAGCACAACAAGAGAGATGAAAGACTGCCAGAAAATTGAAAAAGACTGAAAAGAGACAAAAGGTGAGCTGGAAAGGGAGTGAGCAATGAGTGGACAGAGTAAGGAAAGTACTAAAAAAAAAA
>NW_007578243.1:285631-307440 GCF_000690725.1 Stegastes partitus
AAAAAAAAAAAAAAAAAAAGAGAGCGATAGGAGAAACATTTGCAGGCAGCCTTTCAGTCAATCATAATCTCCTGGGTGTTGGATACGAGCGAGAGAGTGCAATTTTGCAGTGGTTATCATTATCATCACAGCTATAATCATAATCAGGGTAATTCCTGTGTGGCGAGATGGAAAGGCGGATGGCAAAGGGTGATGGAGGAGTATAAAATGTCAGATAGCGGGAACAAGGACATTACTGGGTGTAACCATGGTGAAAACGCATAGAGACTGCGATACAGTAGGTGGATGAAAGCAAAAGAAGGACACGAGGTGCAGAAAATAGACGGTTAAAATAAGCATTAGCCTCTCCTAATTAAATCAGACGGGCACAATGGTTCTCAGGACACAATAGATAGCAATAGCAATGTAATGAAAAAATAATATAATAAGTATTTTTGGTCGGCCGTGGCAGAGAAAGAGATCGGAGACCATTTAAAAAGGACAATGCTGTTGCAAACTAGTTATTACTCAGTTTGGAAACCTGTGTGCTGTTTAGTTACTACCGCCTCCCCCTGCACGATTAGTAGTAATGAAAATAACCCTATGATTATTAATAATAATAATAATAATCATCCTCCTAACTATTACAGGTAATATATACCAGGATCACAACTGTAATTTTTGAAACCTCAGAAATCATCATCAAGTCATGTATTTGTTTGCTTAGTTTGTCGTCAAGTGTTGTGATATACCCATGAAAACAGGCTTTATTTGCAAGTTTCGTCCATTTTTAAAATGAATTAAATCTAATCGTTTTAACAAATTTAAATAAATGTGGAAATGAAAACAAACTGCAAAATAGTGCTTCGTAACAAAGAACAAAAAAATGCAGTGGGCAATACTGCATCAAACTGCACTGGAGAATTTTACAGGCCACTTTATGTGTAATTTAATGAATCATGGAATATAATACTGACAATCTGAAATTATGCCCATAGTAAAATAGGCCAAATTGGGTTAACTAGATAAAGTGGAAATTTAAGTTAAAAGGAGTTGAGAGTGCCTTTGAGATGACTCAGCAGGATCCAAATTAGAGAAGGCACCAATGAAAAAGTTCCATCAACTTCAGAGGCTGTAAATGTCAAATGTTGTAAAAGTTATGCATCCTTGGTACCAGGAATACAATTCAAACACTTTATATACATAGATGCACTTGATGACAAACTGAGCACACAAATGCACTGATGTCTGGGGTTAAGAAAATTATAGTTGCAAGTCTAATTGTTAGATTGATAAAAAAAAAGGAAAAATATTTTATAACACAAACCTCTTGTACACAACTAGTCCCACGCAATGAAAAGAAAGTGTAATTATGGAGCGCAATTAAGAGTTAATTATACAAGAGACTAAGCGAGCAGAGAAGTGATCTCACACAGACCTCGCTTGACCTTCACTAAAACACTCCAAAGTGGTCGGTTGCCGGCATATTAAGGTCGTCCAGGAAGCACAGCAGGTGTTTCCCACCTGCTGGCACAAACACAGCTTTGGTTTTCTTTTCTATTTGGCTCGCCACGATGACCTGGTGATCAGAGGTGGTCTGGCCAGAGATGCACAAAGAGAGAGACAGAGAGAAACAGTTACTTAAATCCTTTCCGAGCTGCCAGCTTTACCACCTGTTTAAACTTGGCAAATAGAAAGTGCTTATTAAAATGACGCTTAGGCATCACTGAACTAAACTCCAGGAATCCATATTGCTCTTTTTTTACTAAATATAAACACTTGCTGCATTGAAGACTGATGAGAAACACAAAAATTGACCTCAACATAACAAATTAAATATTTGGCCAGCTGAAAGGAAGCACAGAAAGTAGATTTGGCTGCTGTCACAAGGTGCATTTCCCTCTAAGTTTTCCTCTAATTAACGTCTTCTTAAACATGCAGTAAGTATCATTACCTACTCTAGAATGCTCTGCTTAGCTTGCTGCCACAAAGAATAACCTCCAGACAAACGGAGGAAAATGTATGGAAAGCCTCTGGCAATTCAAGAAACCAGCAAGTAGTGACATTGGAGCTTTCAGACAAACTGAATGTTTAAGTAGCACAGAAGATATCATTTGCAAGACTCAGATTTGAAAAAAATAAGATCATATTCTTGCTGTTCATTTAGAGTTACAGGAATATGTTAAATATATATATATATTAAGTAGTAGTATATATAAGTACATACATATTTTCAACATATTTAATCAAGAGCCGCACTTGATCTGCATTGAAAAGGTGCTTATTCACAAAGGCAACATACTCAAGCAAATAACACATCTGATTGATATTTTGTAGACATTTACATAATTTCAATAAATAAACTAATTAAAAAGAGAGATCAGTGACATAGAAAAAGTATGTACATTTATCGCACCCTAATATCCATAAAATTATGGAGTGACAGATGGAATCTTATTTAAAGATTGCCATATATATGTAGAGATATGTAAAGAGTCATTATGGTGTCATTACGCCAAGATCTAAAGAGCTCTTCCAGACTACATCTACACTAATACATCTTCATTTTCAAACAGTACTTTAAAACAAAACTGCACTCGATCTAGTTGAGCATTTGCAGTGTTAATCTCGGTGCATACTGGCACGCCTGAATACACAGGTAGCAAGCAGGAGGTTGGTTTGCTTAGTTGTAGACAATACTATGGAGCAATGGCGAAAAGGTGAGCAATGCCTTCAATTCATTAGGCATGTTGAATTAACCACTGGTAGCCCAGGTATGCCTTTGTTTTCTTTTTCAGAAAAAGGTCACATGACTGGACAGTGACGAATTAGATAATAGCACATACTGACAATAAAACCCTAACAAGAAAGTAAACAATGGTGTCTGCGTTAAGTCTCGATTTCTAACCCTGGAGGTTTCAAGCTAAAGCGGGGTCAACAGTGGCCCCAAAAGTCTGTGACTGTTGGGTACTTAAAACAGCAAAGTAGTGTGCATGCTAGCATAAACATAGTACAGGTTGTGATGAAAGGGTGTGCTGTTGAGAGTAGCAAGGGATTTAAAAAAATAAATAAATATTTGAAATAAATTACTGCACTGTAAGGAAAATTGTCTTCAAGTGGCATGGATTAACAAAGATTGTCAAGTTTCCCAGGACTGGCCATCCCAACAATTTCAGTCCAGTTGCAGACTGTTTGATGCAAAAGGAAGTCTCCAAGAAACCCAAACTTCCAGCACAGGATCTGCAGGTAACTTTTGGTGTCTATAATCAGAAAGAGAGTGCACAGATTTGACCAACACGGGAGGTGTGCCAGGAAAAAGCCTCTGCTGTCCAAAAAGAACATTAGAGTAAAACTACAGTGCGCCAGTGAACATGCAGGCAAAGTGCAGGCCTTGTGGAATAATGTGCTCTGGACAGACGAATCAATGACAGAGGTGTTTAGCTACAGTAACAGTAGACATATTTGGCATGGACCAGGAGGAGTGTTACGGTTTAAGGTTACTTCACTGCCTTGGGGACTGGGCAGATTGCAGTCATTCACTCAAACTACAAATTCTGCATCATATCAAAGGGTGGGTGGAGAAATTGTGAAGCCATCTATCCGAAAGCTTAACATAATGATCCTGTAAGCATACAAGCCAATCCACCAAGGAATGGTTTGAGAAGGAGAAATGGAAGGTCATGGAACAGTCAAAGAACAGATTTAAATCCCATTGCAAAGTTGTGAGGGGGATCTGAAGTGCATTCAAGAAAACCCTCACGCATCTTGCAACTGAGCGAATATTGCAGGAAGAGCGGTCAAATACTCCAGTCAGACGATGCCAGACACCGGTGGACAATAATGCAAAACACCTTCAAGAAGTTATTTCTGTCAAAGGCAGCAATACCAGCTATTGATGCCAAGGGTGTACTTATTTTTCCCACAGATGAACATTACAGCTATTAATATTTTTGCTGAATACATAACTGAAAAAGCGGACTTTCCTTGGGGTGTTGCTCAAGTTAATCACCTTCATCTGCAACCAGAGTTACAAACAGGATCTAATGTTTGTTAATACGTCCAAATAGCCAACAACTTCCTCTTACTTTCACATGACTGCAAGAGTTTTACAATCCAGTCATCTAAGCAATGCTTATCTGCTCTAATTAACGCTCTATTTTCAGTTATACAAGTGGGAGCTAAGATTATTATAGCTCCATTTGCTATATAATGATTTGATTAACCTCAATTTATGGACTTTACAGCTAAGTCACCTATGAGCATGTTAATCAAGACTGAAGTTTGCAGTTAACAAGCCCTCTGCAAATGTTAAAACCAATTTCTTGTGTGCATGTAATTATATTGGTAACACCTGAAATAAATCTCCTTTAAAACCAATATTTCTATGGCAAGTTCATACTATTTGAATTCAAACTTGTATTAAAGTCACAAATAGCATTTGTCCATTAAGGTGTTTGTTACATCAACATTAAATAATTACACCAAAAGACAGATTTTGTTTCACAGAGCTAAAAAAAAAAAAAATTAGTCTAGAAAAATACTACACCATAAACCTGGACACCACACAAAATATTCACTTTCAGAGACAAATAGAGGCTTTGGAGTATTAAAATAGGTGTGAGAGAAGAAGAGTGAGGGAGGAAGAGATGGATTGATACAGGCAAAATGATTCAAGCCAGGTGAAATGCATCAAATTGGAGAAGATAAGGGGAGAATAAGAGAAATTGAGCTATTAAAGAGGTGCATGACTCTGAGAAGAAAAAACGGAAGGAAGAGAGAGAGAGAGTGAAGCACTCAGAGGCTAGAGAGGAAAATGAATAGACGCGCAGATGAACAGAAGGAAAGAGAGTTGATGAAGGATAGAAAGTTGGAAAAGGCAGAAGGGGGGAGAGAGAGAGGGAGAGAGAGAGAGCAGGTGTAAGATTCATGGAGAGCACTTATCCCGAAATATATATGAATCTGTGGCAGGAAATGAGACAGATGCAGAGGGGAGAGGAGGGGAGAAATGGCAGGGAGAGAGCTGCCAGGTTAGAATGACTCTTGCTCTGAGAAGTTGCCTGGGAAAGTTTGCTGGTAATGTTGATGGATGGTTGAGGAAGATGTTGGAGAGGCCGTGTGGTGGGGGTTGTGGTGACGGATGGTGATGGTGGTGATGGTGGTAAAGGTGGGGAGGGGGAGGGGAAGAGTGCCTCCATCATGCCTGGCTCTATAATAGCCCTTCATCAGAGCTGTCCAGCACTGACGCAGCTCAGCCTAATTGCAGCGCCTTGGAGCAACGCGTCATTTTTACTCTAACTGTAGTGACGCCGTGATGGAGGTTATTCAGAGCCACCATGTGGTCAAATGGAGCCAGATGCACTCACGCACGCACATACAAAAGGAAAAGTGGCACATGCACAACCAACACCTGCACTCATTCACCTTTGCATGGCTGCATCTCATGCTGTGAGAGAGGGCAGCTTGTCCAAAGTTATATTTAGCTGACAGGTGAGATGTGTGTGTGCCATCGACTTGTCCGTGACTGTGTGTGTGTGTTGCCTATTGGACATACTGAATACATAAAGTAGTGGTACTGCAGGAAATACAAGGATACATACAGAGAGGCACAGATGCTGTATGTATTTTTAGGATGTGAATCTCTCCCATTTACAAAACCCTTTTTAACCCGAGGCCAATTTCAGTTGAATTTTCTGTTCTTTTCTTGGTCATTATAAGTGCTCAACATACATGCTGTTCTTTCTTCAGACCAGTCTAGGATGTCCAGATCTTCCGTAATTGGATACTATAATACTTTATATTAGCCTGTATCAGTGGACATATCTTTTCATAACTGCATTCTGCATATTGTCACAAGTCGGGCGATATCAGAGGCATGGTGGTAGAAAACTCAATGTCTCAAAAAGACATGGTTATTGTTCTAATAAAGTAACCCAACTTACAGAGGTGACAAACCAGACAGGGCTGCAGTTGGTAGCATTGTTGCCTCGCAGCAAGAAGGTCGCCGATTTGTGTTGGTTCCCCCTGGTGGGGGAATCTGGATCTTTCTGCGTGGAGTTTGCATGTTCTCCCTGTGCAGGGTGGGTTCTCTCCAGGTTCTCCGGCTTCCTCCCACACAGCCCAAAAACATGTTGAGGTTAATTGGTGATTCGAACTTGTCCACTACTACTGTTAAAGTATAATGTGTGCAGAATTAAATAAGTGTAAAAGAGTACATCGTATTGTGGTATTTTTTTGTATTTTTATTACACCGGCAGTGTTTGGGGGAAATTTGCGCTTGTTGCTGAGGCAATTCTGTTAGCGTCGGCATGCAGCCTCGCCGTGGACCCAGAAGACATTCCTGCGACACAGTCTGTAATGTTTTTGTGTGTACAGTAGGTGGCGGTAATGCACCTGAACGTTGGATGCCAACCGCCAAATCAGTACAAGAAGAAGCAGCAGCTAGGCTAGGCTAAGCTATGTAGCCAGTCTCGACGAGCTAGCTAAAAGATTCACAAAGCTACAGGTACTTTCCCCACTGTTGGCCTCTCAGTTACAACAGTCAGATTATCCATCGCTGCGATCACAGTACATCTTCCGGTCGCTGTTTTCCTGCACGTGTCCTTTTCAGAGTTGTATTCTTTTACAGAGAAATGAAAGGAATAACGAGCATGTCGCCCAAACACTGTAAAAATGCATATTTTATCACGAATAAATGATAATAGCTATGAACGATATTGTTGGGATCACTTTCAGAGCGATCTCAGAACAGCTTCACTCTGCCTGGATATATTTTTTGTCTTTTCTATTTGAATGAATACAGAGTTTATACGCAGCGCTGGTGTTTACAGAATGTTAACATTCGTCAGTGTGGGTACACACATCTTTATAGTGATCTCTATAGTTATTACATTAAAAGATTATATAGATTATAAAGATTAAATTTTGTGACTATTTCACCAATTGCTGTGAGACTGGGTTGAATGGTTACGGACCTACAACATACAATCTTTAAAAAGAATGGTTGCACTGAGGAAAAAGAGGCTAAGACAAGCATTTTTCTTTTAGTCTTAGGAATTTGTAAAGGTCCATCCTATTTTCCCCATAATGTATCCAATACCATCATTTTGTCTGAGCCTCCCTGCCTGGTAAATACTCCCAAACTTTCAAACCACAGTGTGTAACATAGACTTTCTGTTGTACATCTTTAGTTTCCAGCTATTTCAGTTTCCACCTGAGAAAACAAAGACAAAATACTTGTGTTATTTTCTCAGACTTCAGAGTGCTCCCTCTAGAACCATACATTGTGTAACTCTTCCCACAAGGTAGTGATACTTCGCAATATAGTAAACTGATCTTTATATGTTAAATTGGTGGGTAGCCCCTTTAATACACTTGAACCTTCATTGATTATATTGATCTATTATCTCCTAAACGTAACCCCAGTCACTAATTCAAACCCTATGGAGTTTTGTGTACATCCAGCCTTTTTAAAAAAAAAATCAAAACACATCTAATAAACACACACTGAATGCAGACTTCAAAAAAACATCTGCAAATCCAGTTTTCAACCTTAAAAGAACATCTATTCCCAGCACAGTCTAAGACACATTTTCCAGTAAAATACCAACAACCCACTTTGTGATGCTTCATTTGAATGAACCTCCCACCTGTGTGCACCTCGCCTCCCACCTGCGCTCTGCACCTGCCGCCAAAATATCACACAGATGCACAAAGTGATTTCCAAGGTCAGGTAATTACCAAACAGTCAGAGCTCTGCTTGTGCTGGCCCTTGCACCGCCACAAAAACATGGCCCTTTGAGTCGAAATGTTGGTCCTTTGTGTGTATGTCCTTATTCTAAAAGTCAGGGTCTTGCAAAGATAAAAGAACCTAGACCTGGCACAGACACGTGCACACATATGGGTGACAAATTAAAGGAAAAAACTTGAACTCTTCAACGAAGGGTCACTGCAAATCAATCTGAAGTTGTCCTGACTGATCACCTTTATCCTATGATGAAACATTTCTACTGTGAATGAAGTGGTCTATTCAAAGATAACAATGCCTCCATCCATAGGGCATGAGGAGCTAGTGAATAGTTTGATGAGTATAAAAAAGATGCAAATCATATGCTATGGCCTTCACAGTCACAAGACCTCAAGCTAATTTAACATGTGAGATTTGGGACCAACGCGTTAGACCAGGGGTGCCCAATCCTGGTCCTCGAGAGCCCCTATCCAGCATGTTTTAGATGTTTCCCTCTTCCAGCACACCTGATTCAAATGATCAGCACAGCAACAAGCCCTCCACAAACCTGAAAAAGAACCTGATCATGTGAATCAGGTGTGATCGAAGAGGGAAACATCTAAAACATGCTGGATAGCGGCTCTCGAGGACCAGGATTGGGCACCCCTGCGTTTGACAGTGCTCACCACCACCATCATCAAACAGAAAGTGAGGGAATTTCTTTGTGAATAATGGTGATCCACCCCTCCAGAAGAGTTCCAGAGACCCAGAGAACCAATGCAAAGGCGTGTGGAAGCTGTTTTGGCAGCCTGTGGTGGCACCTTACTCAGTCAACCGTTTGTGTATATAGGACAAATTTGAAATGTCTCAAGCAACACAATATAGAGTGATTATCAAGTCCTATGTACACTGTCCGCTTAAGCGTTAGGAACTGGGAAGCATGGTTTTCACTTTAGAAACTGTTACGTGTTGGTTTTTGAAATTGACATTTTATATGCTGTTTAGACAAAACAGTCTCTGATAAGCAGTCAGTAAAGTAACTAAACTGACGCACGGGGAAATGGTTGAAAGGATGAGTGAAAAGTGGGAAGAGATGAGACGGGAAGGATAAGAGGGGAGGGATAAAAGCATGACAGGGGAGAGAAAGACAGAGGAGATAAGGGATGAAGGCTCAGAGTAGAGAGAGAGACAGATGAAAGGATGAGGGGGTAGCATGAATGACAGAATGAAGTGAGAGAGGTAAAGTGGAACGAAAAATAAAAAAGAAACAACGACAGGAGGGTGAAAAAGGCAAAGGGGAGTGGTATATTTGGGGACAAGAAAGGAAAGGGTAAACTAGGGTGAAAAAGGTAGGATGACAATAAAACAATTTAGACAACCTGGACAGACAGAAAATATAGCAACATGTAAAGATGATCAATTTTTGGCATAATTGATGAACATGACTATATTTTTTTGACATAATGACAAGGACTTTTGTAGTGTTCAGACACTATAAGTCAGTTTTTAAGATGATCATAGTAAAAGAAAGAGCTTCTACACGCATTACATAAACACAAAAATGCACTGAGGAAGTAAAAGAGTGTGTGGAGAAGAGGTCTGTGACTGCGGTTGAGCTAACCAGGCAGCAGGTGTCTGGCAGGTTGTATATAGTGTCAGGTGCACATAAACACAAACTCACACATATACGCAAACACCACCTGATGTCGGGTACACAAGGCCAGACGGTTACTCACTTGGCAGCGTAGAACCAGCCCTTTGGCAGCTTATCTTCAAAAGAAAGCGACGTTTTGTTCTTGGTGTCCACATGGTGAGGGTAAAATGATGTCCTTCTAAAAGAGTTGGCTGCATAAAAAGTTTGGGCAGAGTCTGTACCTGCCAAGAGCGGGATTCAGTTTGTTGGAAGAATCGGCAGCAGGAAAGTTACATGTTATTCTCAGCCTGACAGGAGTCTACAGCTACTCTAAGCCCTTTAGGAATATTTAGAGGCAGCAATGAGAAATGCATGAAAACTCACTCAATCAAGTTGTTTTCACCATCCCCAGCTAAAAGAAGGAAACCATAAACATTAACTTAAATGCAATTCAAAAACACAGCACAAGGTGCAGTACACAACAGGAGTACAGCCCACAGCTTCTCTTTAAAATACCCTAAAGGTGTTTAATAGGATTCAAATCAGAAGACAAACTATACTAGGTGACAGTTCTTCCTTCTATAGAAACTCATCTGATTTTGAGTTATAGTGCTATGGATCGTTATCATGCTGGCCTATCCTGCCAAGTCTCTGCAGACTGGGAATCATCTTGTCATGGTACCATCTAGAAGTGTCATCTCAACAACTTTTTCTCCTGAAGGCCGATATCATCACTCCCACCTTTGTGAGTCCCTGTCGCAACTATGCAAACACTGTGGTAGTCGTAGCCAGGTTTACGCTAAACATGCTGGAACTCAACTGAGCTGAACAAACTTATCTTGGGCTTATCTGACCTAAGTATGCACTCCTGATATTGATCAGGCTTTTTTTTTTCTTTTGTACATTTTAGTACGGATGTTGTTATCTTGCATTTTTCATATGAAACTGCAAGCAAGGGTTGTTTACTTGGACACCTTAGAGGTTGATTTTTCTACTTCATGCTGTCTGAGCTGTCACAAAACTCTCATTTCCACTGATAAGCTCTGTGCAAAGTCTGAAGCCATTGCCCATCTGTTTTTAGAGCTAGATTGTACTGTTTTGTTATCGTAAATGCATGACCACTGTAACTCTGATTAGTGGTAGCATGGCCTATTCTCCTGATTACTGCAGCAACTGTGTTAACACTGATTTTCATTTGTTCACCAATCTTCCTATATCCTTTTTGATCTTTGTCAAGTCAAACCTTCTGATATCACTAGCTCTGGAAATTCTTATCCATGTGGCGCCATGATGCAGACATAGAGATAGACACAGTCCACAGGTCTAAATCTAACAGAGTTCTGGTGTTTAAAGATCATGTTATAACCATGTTCATGCAGGTATAGGGTGTTGGATATCAGAGGTGTACTGAATTTTGCTTCAGTGGTCAGAGGTGGGTTATTTTGGTTTCTACCATTTTCAAAATTGTTTTTCCATAGTATTTGTTTTTGATTGTTCATAAAATGTCAACTTAGAAATAATGCAATTATCAAGAGGTGATACAATTAAGAATCATTTGACTTTAGAGTGATTTTGTACCAGGGTGTACTCACTTCAGCTGTATACTATATAGTCGACAGCTATCATGTTACCTTTTGTGGTCTTTTGTTTGCCGTTGGTTAGTGCAGTGCTTCAAGCCCTTTGACCCAAGTCCCCACCTGGCACTTGCCTTAAGTTCTGACGCCTCTTTATAGTTTCCTATTTGAGCCAACTGAGTCTTTACACTTAAAGTCCGAGACATATGATAGGACAGCACTTATAGTCAAGTTAGTACTGCATGGTGCTTCGATGCTCTACTACAAGAGAGAAAAATCAGAAACAGTTCTGTCTGCAATACTGCTGCAATGGGAATTGTGGTGCGAGGGCCATGCAAATAGAGTACCTGATGTAGAGAGAAAAATAAAACCTGACAAGTTCAAGAGATTTTATATGGCTTTGTTGTACATCCCAAAGTGTGCAGACTTCTACTAACCCACTGCTGGAATCAAAGACATAGACACAACACTTGGAAACAAAGAAATCCATGACAACAAAGCTTTCTGCTGATATCAACCACAAAAAAAGTTTTAACTTCTCTCCAAGTTTTCAACTAAAGAAAGCTGACAGTGATATGAGTGACAATAATAGCATCGAAGCTGGATTAAAAACGGTTGATGTTGATGTTATTTCCAAATCACAGACGAAACGGGGGGAAAGTTATTCAGCATGAAGCAAACGATAAAGTAAAGGGGTTGAGTGGGGTCGAGTCAATCTTATGATTGTACGCAGCAGTGGAAAGTCACAAAGTAGAGTCTTTCAAACATTCTTGAGTATTTGTATTTTATGCTACTTCATACTTCCACACAAATGGTTTCATTTCAATAAGCGTTCAGTTGATTCAATGTCACACCAAAAATAAAAGATTAGAAAAAAAAACTGAAAACAGATTTGTGGATCACAACTTTGTTTTTACATCTTTCCTTCACATTAATCATGTGATGAGCCCTCAGATTGATCCCTTTTCCTTGCCTCGGGACAGACTAGCTCCACCTGCAGCAGCTACAACAGTAACATGCTGCTGACACAATGATGCTTCACTATTAATAATTTAATGATCTCATAAATATTAATATATGAGTAGGAGGGACCAAAAAAGCTATTTTATTTTCATATTTTAATGGTTCTGCATGCAAGAAGCACCGGATGTTTCTACAGCATCAGCATATTACACCAAAACAAGTACACGACAGCACAAAAATAAGTAAATAAAGAGGACTGCCACAACCTTTAGCCCATGCCAGCATTGTAAAATACTTTAAATGGCCCGAGAAAGTTGATGTCAATTGGTTAATGTTATCTCCACCTCAACTGTCTTGTCTCTCATTTGCTGCACCCGTGTCTGTTCCACTGAAATCACAGACATAGAAACACGCATACATTTATATGTACATTGTTACTCGGTGTCTTCTTTCTCCCGTAGTTTGTGCTTAGTCTTCTGAAGATGCATGGGTATGATCTGTAGCTACCGGTCCCACCAATCTGCCCAATGTTCATGTTCTGTTGTCGGTCTGTTAGCCCCTACTGTCCTCTTCTCTCTTCTCTTTACCCTCACCCAACCAGCTGAGACAGATGGCCGCCCTCCCTGCACCTGGTTCTGCTGGAGGTTTCTGTTAAAAGGGAGTTGTTCTTCTCCGATCACTCACTGTTTTTGTAAGATTTTAATTTGTAAGATTTAAGATGGGTTAATTTATATTATATACTACATTACAGAGTCGTATTCTTAATATTCAAATATGTGAGGTTAATTTGTAAAATGGTAAATGGTCAACAGCCTACACTTACATAGCACTTTTCTACCTTACCAATGCAGCTTGGATTACAACTCACACAGAGAAAGTGTGGCCTCATTGTCTGATGGAGCAGGTAGTTGATTGCTGCTATATTTATGTGCAAAATCTTGTATGTTGCACCTTTAACTACATTTTGCTGTTGACACTTAAGGACTTCAACAAAAGCAGGATTTTTCATGGAGGACTTTTACTTGCACTGAAGTGTTTTTACATTGCTTCGCTGGCACTGTTACTCACTTAAAGGTCTTGAATACTTCTCTCACCACTAATTTTATGTTCCCGGTATAGTTATATAAAATGCCGTCATCAGACAGAAATGGCTCCACAGAGCTTAGTGATTGGAACCAAATTAAAGTTCAAGTCTCTCAGTATTTCTCAAATATTTTACATGACTAACTCCAGTGTGATGAGAAATGAAGAAATAGAGAAAAGCAATAAAGTAAAGGGAACCACAAGGATACCTAAAACTTCTTGGAAAACAGCATTACTTTCACAGACAATGTTCTCAGATATCAAATACATTTAAATCATTTACCAGGTTTACAAGTATTCTTTTATAGCCTTATAGATGTCAAAGGCCCAAGAACATACTTGTACAGTACATACTGTGGTTAAGTTATATTGATGTAAGAGATAATGTAATAATGTGAGCTAATGTGGCTAAAACACAGCAAAAAAAATTCATTCATTTCTTATCCACATAGCACATAGCAGTTATCCTGTTTGAATACGGAGCAAAGTTGTTACATAACGGCAAGAGTGCAACACTAATGTCTGTGATGCTGATATGTGCAAGCAAGCACAGAAGAAAAATGAGTGCAGTTGTTGTACTATAGAACTAGAAAGCTTAGATCACTTTCAAAGCAACTGAGGCTTATTACATGTAATACAATATGTGGCCGACGAGAAATTAATTTGTGTTTCAAACAATGAAACCTCACTTACGCAGAGAAATTGTTATTGTATCGACAAAAGGGTGTCTTTTCGCCAGTGGGATTGTGAGGCAAGCTCAGTTTGATGTAACACTGCCTCCATCATTTAATCATGCGAAACACACAAACACGGTGCTGATTTGTTTGGCTGTCAGTTTGTTCCACTTCCATTTCCGTGAGCCAGACTGTCAGAGAAATGGATCAAGCCACTTGGATGTTCCGGCTCCTTTTCTGTTTTAAGCCATTTATTCTGGCCTGTCTTTGTGCCGAACTATTTTCTGTTTGGAAATGTGTGGTGACACCTGACACTTACGGGTCAGGTTTCTATCCTAACCTGTTCAGACAAGAAGGCTTTCCCACTGTTGATGAGTGTGGGATCCTTCCCAGCAGGATTTGTTTTATTCGTTCCCTTATTCAGCTCTTCATTTACAGAAAGAAGAACTGAAGGTAATACCTCAACACACTTCATACTAGCAATTATCCAACACTGTAGGACTATTTTGCATTACTCTCCCAGCTAACTACATCTAAAAGTTCACTCAAATTTCTCTCTAGTTGTTACTGTTTCTCCTCCTCCTGAGTCTAGCCAGTGATGGCAGACGTTTCATATCCTTTAAAGTATTAATAGCAAACTTTAAAAGCAGTCTGTTCCAAGAAATACGAGAAAAGTCCAGCAATGAAAATGTTACATACACAAAAAAGCACAAATATTAACAGGAAAAGTACCCAATACACAAAAGTGCTCCCTGTCTTAGTTAATTAGTTACATGTTAAATAAATGATTAATCAACCACATGTTTCGACTGTACTTGTATAAACCGTTGAGTAATTTATAACAAAACATCATATTGTTTTGTGTGCAAAAATCTTAATTTCTATGGCAACTAAAGCTGAAGTCGAAGTGGCCTAAAGGGAAAAATACTCGAGCACAAGCACCTCAAATTGTACGTAAATACAGTGTTTGACTAAATAAACTTAGTTACATTCATCCAGTGACCCTAACTGATAGTTTACAACAATACCTTAGTGTCACACTTGACTTCGACCACTGTACTCCTTACTATGGATTACTTGCTAAGCTACAAGAATGTCAAGTAAAGAGCATTATAAATGAAAGTCCTCCTTGACTTAACATATTATACTATTTAAACAAGGTAAATGTGTACTTTTGCTAAACATTGCATATTATTTTTGAGTTACGGTATCACCCAAAACCTGAGCAGACTTTCTCCACTGTCCTGAATACGATGAACCTTTTGATCCTTCATTTTACCCATGTTACATCACTTCATTCTTATTTTGCTAGTCCTCTCACACCAGCATTTCCATTTTGTTCCAGGGCGAACTGAGGAGTAAGACAAGTCACACTAACTTCAAATATGAATGAGACCAAACCAACAACAGGGACAGACAGACAGACACACAGAGGAGGAAATGCAAACACACGTCTGACAAGTAAAACTGTCACAAGCCTGCTGGGATTGAGCCTTTTGGCAAATAAGGTAGGAAGGGGAAGATAAACAAGTCGAGCTGAACGGAGAAGCACTCAATCAAGCATAGGCGATCACACATATATTCATATATACTCATGCTGATGCACCTGCACGCATGTTCGCATAAGGAGAGACGCAACAACAAAGCAGATGGTATACTAAGGAGACCAACCTACTCCACAAACCCTAACAGAGCTGGGATTGAATAAAAGGGGAAAAGTAGATATTGAGAAAAAATGGAGGCAAATGAAAGGCGTGCCCATGAATACAAGCACACACACATATGAATACACAGAAGTGCTAGCAGGTGATAGCATGATTGATTTATAGACAGATTGGCGGTTGTGTCTCAGCTGTTAGAGCCTTCTCATCTCAGTGCACGGACTGCAACGCACAAACACAGCTGGGAGCCGGCGGAGGGGGAACAGGTGATCGGGGCGAGAACAGTACAGAGATAAATATCGTGTCACTGTGATAAGAGATGGAAAGGCACAAAAGGCACTAAATTTGAAGGAAGAGAAACCGGCGCAGCAATTAGAGGTGGGGAAATGGAACAGAGGGAAGAAAAAAAGCGGTGTTACAGGGATGAATACGATGAGCGGGTGCCGGGAAAAGGAATGGCTTTCTGTTTGTGTGTGTATGTGTGCAGAGAAGCTACAGCGTGTTGTCATGTGCTCTAATCTAATGATTAATGGGAGATTTTGAGGTTGTGTGTTTGTTCTTGTAAATATCCTAAAGCTAAAACTGACAGCTCTATGTGGACTCATTCGGGAAAAATGTGTCATGGAGGTAAAGTTCTCTATATCTTTTAATATTTGGGGCTAATAGTGGCGCTACATTGCAGTGACACAGACTAGAAAGCAAAGGAAACTGCTAATTACATTTTAGGAACAACATTACACAAAACTCTACAAACTCCCTCTGACCTTTTGCCCTCTCCCACTCCCCTGTCTTTTTACTCTCTGATTAGGACTGCTCAAAAGGTCTGGCAGCAATTGTTGGGGTTCAGATGTGATCTTTCCATCATTATCTATACACTGCTTAATCTTCACTAGGGTCGTGGGAGCCTATCCCAGCTGACTTAGGGCAAAGGCAGGGGACACCCTGGACAGGTCGCCAGTTTATCGCAGACAGACAACCAAGCACACTCACATTCACACCTACGGACAATTTAGAATCACCAATTAACCTCAACCTCATGTTTTTGGACTATGGGAGTAGCCAGAGAACCTGGAGAGAACATGCAAACTCCCCGCAGAGAAGATCCCAGGTGTCCACACCAGGATGTGAACCGGCGACCTTCTTGCTGCAAGGCAACAGCGCTACCAACTGCGCCAACTTGCAGCCCTCAGATCTGACCTGTGAACCCTATTTTCAAATAAAGTTAGACTTGAACCAAAGCTGTTTTTTGTTAAAGTTTTTAGTGGTCTAAAAATAAAGTAGAATAACGGAAATCAATCTGTCTTTTCACTAGTCAACTATTTTCACATGTAATATATTTGCAGCCACAGGATCCTGTGAAAACTATAATGTGGAGCTAAAAAGCATAAATGTGATTCAGCAATCACACCAAATAGAGAGAAGCAAGCCCATTATTACCCTTTGTTGCATCATAAGTAGTATAGCCTATAGACATCTGATTACATTAACATGCTTCACATAATTGGAACATGATAATGCAATTCAATAAAGTTTATTAATTTCACCAGACTAAGCACCCCCATGTGGTAAGAACCCTTCATTTTGATTACTAATCAACATAAATGCAAAAAAAGAATACTCAGCAATGTAAATCTTTGCAGAACTTGCGATAACGTCTACCCCCTACTACAGTACATTTTCAGCATATCTGTCCAAGTTAAACTCCTTTTACTGTTTTAGCATCCATTTCTGTGTGATTTGAGCCTTACACAAGAAGTAATAGCTGACCTTTAAACCACTACACAGGCACAGCACTGAGAACTTCATGGTTGACTAACACAGTGACACAGAAAACAGCATCGGCAAATGGCTTCAGAAGGTAGTGGTGATGACTACACAGTGCTAAAAAGTAGAAGGATATAAAAAAAAAAGTTTAATATAAAGTGTGGGAACATGAGGGTAGAGGAATCTTTAAATGAGACTCAATAAAATAGCTGTTTGTAGCTGTAAGCAACAATGAATATAGGTGTCCTGCATAAAGGGAGACAGAAGTAGGGCTTGGCACAGATCCATATTCTTAGATGGTTAGAACCTGATTCTACAGCAGGTAGTAACAGGCGTTTCTTTGTGTGTGGTTATGCATCATGCTAAGTGTGACAACACTGTGGGCACATCAATGCAGCAGTGAAATAGAAAAAACCATGGTGAGAATATATAAAGGCGGACAAAAAATAAAGGCAAAACTAACAGAAAGTGTCCTTGCAAAGTTTTTAGACCCAATGTGCCACCAGATCAGCTTTAATGCTCTCTGGCTTTAATTCTCCAAGTGTCTCGAACTCTTTTATTTGTCACAAATACATTACAGCGCTGTGGAATTCTCTTTTCGCATATCCCAGTTGGGATCAGAGCGTGAGGTCAGCCATGACAAGGCAACCCAGGAGCAAATTAAAGTTGCCTTTTCATAAAAGGTAAGCTGGCTGCCTGCTGCCTGCATGTTCATTGTTTGTCTCAGCTGTTTTGCTGACACTTACCATTTTAATTTGTAGATCAGTTTAGTTCAAAAGTCTGTTTACAGTGAGGGAATAGCGGATCATATTAGTGACTGATATGTTACATCACTGAATGTAAGGAGTCTCTTAATTAACAGCTGGAAGTCAAACTGATAAATCTACTGAACAACAGAAATTTGGGGAGAAAATGTTAATTAAATAAGCTGTGGTGTCTGATTCCACAGATGATACAGCTCACTGCAAATCACTTTTAAAAAACTGATTAGGTAATTTGGCCATTTGTCTGACTTGAACAATAACATTACATTTTTATTCAATAAGTAAAAAGGTAAAACTTCTGCAACTGTTTCAGTCTGAAAGTATTCCTCATTTTGTTTTCATTTTTTTGTTTTTAAATAGGTCAACAATGAATATTTTCTGTCATAATTTTAGTTATGGAGTTTCATTAACAGTGATCTTGCCATTTTGACACAAAATCAGTGATATCCTGCAGTGCACGTGTGGAAGCACCTGCATTGTTTGTGTTTCTCCACAAGGTTTTCCTAGAATGTGTCACCCATATGCACTTCAGAGTAAGAAAACACCAGCTACAGCAGCCGAGTTCAAAGTCTGGGCTACGGCAACCAATCTGATAGCAGCTCAAAGAATGTCTGCCATACAAACTGAACAAGAGGGAACAGAGAGATTAGAGCTCCTGTCCCAAAGGTGGACTATACAGGATGAATGCTTGATGAAGGAAATGGAACTTGAAACAGGAAAAGGCACATAAACAAACGCAGCTTTTTTTCCTCTGTGGAATCTTACATTTATGAGTGTCTGTGCATCTGCATACGGACAGATGAGCGCGCAAGTGAATATTTGGCTATAGCAAAATATGTGTTTTTGAGTGGTGTCCCAGCAGGATGGCATCATGTGCCAACACTGTGTTGGGTTGATGAACCTGGGCAAAGGCCTGCAAGGACACCTCTGGGTAGGAAGGACTGGATGAAAAAGGAGAGGAAGAGGAAAAGGTTGCAGTGTAAAGAAAAGGAATGGTTTGGGTGATGAAAAATAAAAAATAGAGAAGAATAAGTGCAAGAATGATAGGAAGAGCAGTAGCGGAAGAGAGATGGGGGGATTTGGCCATTCCGTGGGGGTCCTGGTATCTCCACTGACCAGCACTGGGCCTCAGCAGACCACAGAGACATACAGGTGGCAAATGGGAAGAAAACACAGGAGGTGGTGGATGAAAAATTTCTGGAGCTGGCTGGCTGGCTGTCAGGCACCTGACTCTGACTCACCAACCTCCCGCAACTCTCCCCCTCTCTGTCCGGTGGGGAGGAATGAGTTTGTGCAGGAAGAGAGGCTGTTAAGAGAGAAAGGACTCAGGAGAAAGCAATGGGGTTTCCAGGTAATGATGTGTGAGGGCTAAACAGAGACATGGTTTTAGAGAGACAAAGACTCGGAGGGGGCAGATAGCTCTGATGGGCAACAGGGTGATGCTGTATGATAGATTCCCCCCCCATTCACACACACACAGACACAGACACTTTCTCTCTACCTGTCTGATGGTGACTGTGTGTGTGTGTGTGTTTCCAAAGTACTGCAGATACTCCACTTTCAATTTCAGTCGACATGCCACTTCTATCTCAATCTATCGCTCTGTCTGTCTCTTTCCATCTTTCCATAAATCTCTCAATCTTTTCAGAAGAGCTTTAGATCTTCTCCCCCGCTCTCTCTCTCACTCTCTCAAAATGTCACTCTGTTCCCCACAGCGTAACTCGCTCACAATAAACCAGTATGACCAAATCTCTGTTTGAACTTTGGTCTCCTGTCTAACACGCTGAAGCTCTGACCCCTTTCTTTTCTGCACTGTGTCAAGAGGTGGACTAATTGCTTTTTTTTTTTTTTTTTTAAATGTAGCCGTCCTGAACAGACAGATTGAGCAGTGCATTCATTTCCCTTCCAAACAAATGTCCATTTCTCAAGCACCGGGGTGTACGACACAAGTGTTAGATGCATATAGGAGTGTCAGCATTTTTTGGTTTTACTTGGAAAGTAGCACTCCACTGAAACAGGTGGACACCAGAAAAAACTTTGCCAAAAAAAGCAACTTACTGTTCTAGATTTGTGTTTTCCAGCAGAGAAAGATAAATAAATAACCACTATTCTTGGAAAAAAACAACAACTTTAAATTAACCCATCCTTAAAAGCAGTTGTAATTGAAGTTCTTTGCCACTTGAGGGCAATGCAACAAGGTGTAAATGCGATACTAGTCTTGCTATGTCAGCCCATACTGTAGAACATAATGGTCTGGCTGCACTTCAGTATCCTTCTGCTATGGGAAAAAAAAAACACAGGTTGGCTTGTTTGTACTTCTTTAATCCAACCGCAGTCATTGTGGGCAGAGCTGAGCAAAGGATGCTGCTTCGGTGCTCAGACTGTCTGCAGCACATGTAGCAGAGAACGTGGAGCGGACAGTGGTGTGGATTCAAAAGGTGCCTTCACAGCAATTTGAAGTGTTTTACTCCACATCACTATTGACATCAGTTCCAAAAAAAAATCTGCATCAGTTGGGCTCTAGAGTCCAATATTCACTCTCTTTTACTGCTGTTTTGGTCTTCAGCTGCTGAGGAAAATATCTAGATCGCTCTCTGTGAGCTGCTCCACAATATTCAGCAGCAAGTTGCTAATTCTGTCTCTCTGCTCCACTGGACAGATAGCGTGCAGTGGGGGTTTGTCAGAGCCTGTTAGCTAAAAGCAGCTGACTGCTGCAGCTATTTGGATTGCGTCAGATTTAAGAAGGCGAGCAGGTATCATTAATATGTGCTTTGCTTGTCACTGTGGTCGTAATTCCATACAAACCAATCTTTACAGCGGTTTATTTAATTTCTTACGAGTGGGCTCTCAGCTGTTCTGTATGGGCTACTGCTCTACCACAGGCATTTCACACAGCACAGACCAACTGAAAATCCCGTTATCTCTAAGCCTGTTCTGCAGATGTAGAGGCATCTACAAGAGAGCGTAAAAATGAACAGCATCTTTTTGTACGTGTACCACTGTGTGAATGGAATGGTAAACTTTCACAGCGTAAAAACCATACTGGAGCAGCAACATTGTGTGCTGGATCAAATCAATCCATTTTCACAGAAGCTTTACTAGCACAGCCTAGAAGCCTGACGAGGAAATGTTACTGAACCAGTAGCCCACTTTTCTGTCGTAACTTTATTTTCTCCTCTGACGCTGAATGGAGGAGGATAATAATAATGACAACAAAAGCTCTGTGGGTCTATTGCCAAAAACAAACTGTTATCCTGGTGTGAATAGTGAAAAAAGAAAATTAGGTTGTGTAGATGATAATTTTAGATGCACTGATTACACAGTGAAAGAATATGGTGAGTGTGTGCAAAAACAGCTGCAAAACCGTGAGTGAAAATAGGGTTCTTGCCACAGAATATACTGTTTTCCATTGTAGATTTTATACTAATTTCCCCTCATTTCTACCAATACTCGTGCTAACCAGAGCTTTATGAAACAAGTCTCCACTCTCTGTCCCTGTGAAGGTTGATCTCAGGAGGAAGGAAAACCAGCAGTCAGTTCACTTGCTGGTGGAGAGGTGGTTTTCTCTGTACAGCATTCCAATATTCATTGACATGGAGCTCAGAGGATATTTTAAATGTGCAACAAGGAACCTAGGCAAAGATCAGATGGGAAAAACACAAGTGCATCTTAAAAAAAGTGTTGATAAAATGAAGGGCACCGATAGAAAATACACAGTCCAGACGCAGAGGATGAGGAATTGTGATACAAATACTCATTACTGGTTAGATCAAATCACAAATGTATCTTAGTTTGTCAGCTATCAAGATTTGCATGACAAAAAATAAAATGCATTATAATTATAATTCCACAGCAGCTTTTCAATGAACATCTGTTCCATTTTATCTGAGGGTAGCAAAGGGAGTGCATCTTCCACTTCAAGTGACAAAAAAATGAGGGCACAGTAATGTGCAAAAACAAATCAATGCAAACGGGGAGAGAGAGAGAGAGA
>NW_007578243.1:307480-314980 GCF_000690725.1 Stegastes partitus
AGAGAGAGAGAGAGAGAGAGAGAGAGAGAGAGAGAGAGAGAGAGAAAAGTTGTAGGTGTAGCTGCATTTTCATAAATGCTTGTTGTGCTGTGATCACATCAGTGATGACTGGTGTATTTGTTATCTACCAGGGTTAGAGTGACTAAAAATATAATGTGCCACAATTTAACAGCATTTTTCTGAGGAACATCTGCTTTGCTTTGTCTAGAAGTTGCACTGAGTAGGGATCATTAGTGACAAAAACATGGGCTCACTGTGGAAAAAAGAAAAAAAGTTTCAATAGAATCAAGGGCAGCAAGACAGAAAAAAACATTAAAAGCTTAGTCTGATAACACACATTGTCATTTTTCAGATCACTGATTAATTGTTTTGCAGTCTGCTACAAAAGTTCAAACAAGAAAAAAGACGTCTCAGGAACAGATGCTTCTCTTTATTGGCAGGTTGCCTTCTGTTCCTTTGGATTTCCTTTATATCTGCAGTTGCTAGAATAGATAATATTGGAAACAGGGACATTACTTGATACCTGTAGTTCATAAATGCTGTGATGATGATTGACCAAAAGCAATTAGAATTTCTTTAACCAGCATGTATCATAGACCTCCACTGTGTGCAGTTCTACACACTGAAATCCTAGACATGGGTTTGAGGGGAAAAAGGAGGACAAATCTAATCTTGATATTTTAGTTACCTTTCATTTTAACAAGCACTTTTAGTATGTTTGTCATTTTCCCAAAGGTAACAAAAAAGAATACAGAGGAAAATAACAGGTCTAAGGACGCAATGCCTTTGAAAGTGTGCATCTGTGTGTATGCAGGTATATGTCTGTGTGGGTGCACGTGTGCACACATGCACAGGTGGGTGGGACAGGTTCAGGAATAGAAGGAATCTAAGCAGAGACAGAGACAAGAGAGAGGAAGAGAGGGAGACAGATAATGAGAACCAGGGGGAGGTGATGCTGGCATGGGGAGAGGAAGATAGAGACCAGAAATAGACATGCAAAGAGCAAGGTGTTGAGTCAGAAAATGAAAGAAGAGATGGCAGGCATGGAAGTAGGAGGGGAGAGAGAGAGAGAGAGAGAGAGAGAGAGGGAAGTAGGGAGAAAGTGAGAGGAGGAGTGAAAATGCGCAGGAAAGATGGAGGGAGAGACAAGGAGGAGAGTGGATAAAATGTGAAATGAACGATGTGGAGTGGAAAAGAAAGTGGGAGAGGGAGGAAATACCGCAAAAGATTGTTGAAAAATGAAAGCAAGGAGGAGTTACTAAGAGCAAGATGTAGCGGGTAAAAAAGACAGAGAGACAGAGAAAGACACAAATAGACATGTGAGGTTGAGTCACAGTGGGAAGCTAGAACAAGCTGAAAGCATACAGAATTACAGCAGGAACCACAGGCAGCTACACACACACACACACACACAATCCCTATGCATATGTGATGTAGTGATGCACTTCTCAAGTGTGGAATGACAAAGCAAGGGCAAAGAGTACTTTTTAAAAGGCTCAAAGTTGAAAGGAAGGAATAAGAAGAGATGGAGGTGGAGGTTAAGCAGGTGAAACACAATATGCTCAGAGAGATGAGCACTTAGTCTGGCATGCATACTAGATGTATACAAACACACGTACATAGACATCAAAAAGGAGGTTAAGCTTTAAGATATCTTTCCATTTATACACACCTACCCTCTGTCTGACCCTCATTACCTATTTATAACATAGAGCATATGGAGCTGGTACAAGATCCGACAGGTTAGAAAGTAAAAGAAGAGGAGACGACAGTAATGGCGGCCGTAAAGGGACGAGGAGAGGTAAACCATGGTGTATAAGTGTTGACGTAAGAACAGGAGCAGCAACCAGCTGGGGCGACATCAAACAGCACAGCTCTGTCTGACGCACCATCACAAACATATTGTCACTAGAAAGCATCGGTAAGCAGCAGCAATTAGTGCTGCCATCCCTGTCTGCTGCAGGATGTTTTCACTCTGTCCACAGGAGTGTGAGGGTTTGTACATATGTATTTGTCTGCATGTACATTGTCTCTAGGGTCCATTTAAAACACCGCAAGACGTCGCAGTCATTTAGTCGGGTGTATCTGTGTGTGACTTGATTGTCTCGGGGCCCGAAGAGACAAAATACCCAGATAAAGCTGGATCAACATAGAGTATGTGACTATTGCATCAGTGACGAAAACTATATCGGAGGGGAAGTGGAAAAAAAAGCATGAAAAAGAGGCATTATGAGACAAAGTATAAAAGTTCAATCAGAAAGCACAACACTAGTTATATCTGTCAGTAATGAAACAATGATTATGTGATTATGAAGGATCCATAAGTCAATGCAGCAGGACAGAGATCCTAATTATACTTAGAAAGTATTCAGGGAGCCAAGGCCAAACAGTAAAATATTCTACAGAGGCAATGTAGTCACTTGACCCTAATGTAATTGAGCATATGTTTTACCTGCTGCAGACCACAATAAAGGCAAAACACCCCTGAAAGAAGAACTCCGTGAAGACGGTTGAGGCACAGACCTGGACAAGCACCACCTGGTAAAACACCAAGTGTCTGCTGACGTTTGTGGGTTGTAGTCGTAAGGCAGTCTTTAGCTCTAAGTGTTTTCTGGGGGCTTCAAGGAATTTGTAAATGCAGAGGTTGTCTGTGATCCTAATGTTGTACAAATCTGCCATTTCCATAATTTGGAAAGTAAGAATTCCGCTGCAAATCACCAACCATATTTTGCCCAACACAGGACTCCTTTGATAACATATTCCTGTGCAAGTCGGCATCTCTGCGACTTGGGGTTTTTCTTTCTTTTTACCTTTCTTCTCTCTTTCCTGCTTCACACTTATGGAAACTGCCTTCAACTACAAAGGAAGGTTTGGACAGCTTTTTTTTTTTTTTAAGTTATTTTTTTGGCCTTTGTGCCTTTATTTGACAGTGCAGTGAGAAGAATGGGGGGGAGAAGACGTGTAGGAAAGGGCCATGAGCGGGATTCGAACTCATGACCTCCACATCAGGACTGTAGCCCTGTACATGGGACGCCAGCTCAACCCGGTGAGCTGTAGCGGCGCCCCCTTGGACAGTTTTTTGGATATGAATGCAGGACACTCATGTCAGAACACAGAAGCTCAAATTCATCAGAGGGGCAAAATCTTAAAGGACAACATACATGGCAGCATGTGGTGAGAGGCTAAACAGTTATGACGTGGCAACCTATTAATATCATATCCTCAGACGTCAGTAAAGTCTTGTTCAGTTTATTGAAGATTTATTTTTTTTTATATTTACAGGCTGAATCCCAGTCTCCGCATTTGCAAACTTTGAGGCATGTTTCTGCTAAGTGCTTAGTTCTCAGGGCTGTCCTACTGTAAGACTTGGACTTTTCAGTGTTATTATGCATCTACCTGAGAGTCTGCAGCCTTTTCTAAAGGCACTGCCTGTAGTTCATAGTGAAACAGGTGGCATATAAACATGGCTGTCCTGCTTCCCACCAAAACGAACACAAACTATCCGCGGATGGTGCATGAAAGAAATCCGTAACAATGTTTATCTGTCAGTGACAGCATCTGGCTGCCCTCTGTTGTGGCTATTTATTATACGTTTAAAGAGTTTGTATTTTCAGTCAAAAGTCTGCATAGGATTTACAGATGTTCATAGTTTTCCTTGCCAAAATGTATAAACACTAATATCACAAATAGGGAGTGATTAACGAATTGAGCAGCTGATCAAACTACAAATGAAACCCAAATCCAAATTTACTTTTTTTTTTGTTATTGTCAATGTGTTATTTCCAATTTCCATTTTAAAATGTATTAATAGATTTAGAAATGGTGTCTAATCCCTTTACTGTTACAAGAATTCCACAGTAAAAGTCTTACACCCCAGAAAAGCGTTATTTTGCTAAAGGGAACCATGCTTCTTTACAAAAACCAGGAGCTTCCAGCAAACGTTACTGTCCCACAGGAACCGAGATGTTGTGTCACTGATATCTATGGTACAAAACAACAAAAATCTTTTTAAAGTTATGTCCATTTAGTTCTTTTAACATGAGGGGAAAGTGCTTACTGGAGGCGCATTCTTGTCTCAAGTTTAGTCCCTCACTGCAACTCACTGTGTCATATCCTCTCCGCTCTCTCCCACTTACACTTTCTTAGACTCCATGTCAACAAGATGATTCGCATTGGTGCTTTTATCCTTCTCACTTAACTCACCCGTTCTTTTTAAAACACTCACAAATACACACACATACACATTGCGAGACTCCCTTGAAGTGTAAAGGCTGGTAGAAAGCGAAGAAGCTCTTAAAACTGATTAGAGGGGGGAAGGCCCACTGCAAATGATGAGATACACTCAATTAAACAGGATGGGGTTCTACTGTGCCCAAGGGGGCCATGCTAAACCAGTAGGAAGAGAAACCCATGAGACAGAAAAGATTTGTAATATGTGTAGGATATGTGTAGATGCCTGTTTGTGTGTGCGAGACAGATGAGTGTCAGAGAGTTGACAGATACATCTGGATGTTTGGCAGCTGGTGTATGTATGTGTGTTCTAGATGAGCTGCTGCCCCCCTAGAGACAGCGGATGCCATCATATGTTGATGACGCATCTTGATAGGTGTGATAAATGCTCCAACACGTCTGTGTCAAAGTGAAGGGTGATAATGTGTAATTTCTTGGAAGGGCCCCTCAGGGACAGATGTTGTGATATTCATAGTAAATGAGAAATGGATGGACAATGTTAAGAGAGAGAGAAAGAGATGGAGGATCACAGGGGAACTGGGAACACAGGCAGATAAAAACAAATAGAGACGATTAGTCAAACAGACAAACACTTACACTGATCTCATGACTGGCCAATCTGCATGGCAGAGTGGATGCACACATGCTGAATATTTATGTAAATATGTCATGTCAATATGTGCAGTCTTGATGTGGTCTTCCACTATGTGACATCCTGTTGAACTTTTGCTATCTTTCCATACGCTTGAAATATTTCTTATACACATTTTCTTATTCACAAAATGAATACTTCATATTACTATACCATTTTACTATATCATTAAGGGCTATAAAGTGTGTCCGCCTCTGAGTTTGGCTGTATATTTTACAGAAAGTGCTGAACTGAGATGTTTTCTTGAAAACAAGCACAGCTCGCAAAGTCCACAGATTTCTAAAATATGCCACAAACCATTCAGGTTAATACATCTCAAATGTGCTGCTCGACTATCCTTGATTTGCTCGAAACTATTCTCTCATCACAAATGGATATTTAAAATGGTATCTGTGAAGTTTTACATTGATATAATACTTTCTGATATAATATTGTTTATAAACTGCCCATCGACCCTCTTTTAGCACATTTCTTCACACATTGAAATTAAAGGCTATGTTTCAATGAGATAAGATCAAAGCCTAGAATTTCCACTGTTATTTCTCATCATGCCTTTGATTGAAAATGTGCAATAATTCATAAGTAGGACAAATGTTCTCTGATTATGAGTGAGAAAAAAGTGTGTAAGAGTTTAACCTTATCATTTGTCTTTTACGAGTTTCACCAATCAGTGTGTGTTCAGACCTGCACAGCAGTTTTTCAGGCCTACTCAGAAGTGCCTACCTTTGGAGTAGGTTTTTTTTTTTTTCCTGCCCCGCAAATGGCCCTAAACGAGATTCTACAGGGATGGATTCTGTGACTAGACCAAATGTTCGGGAAGTCCTAAAACATCTTGCAAGTGGGGAAAAAAATGGTCAAGCCTATTTAATACAATGCAATCGTTAAAAATGAACATTAGGGTAATTGCAGAGGTAGTACTTGAGGAAAATATGGCATTTATTTAAAATGTATGGACTTTAAGGATGTTATAAGTTTCTTTTTTTACATATACGTGAAATGTACAGTTGTCTGCAAAAGTTTGGTCAAAATCTCTGACTGTGAATAGTTCAGTTGGTAAAAAGTAAACTGACCTCCAAAAGACGTAAAATTAAAGATCAACATTTTAAGCAAGATTTGTATCATATTTTTGTTTTGTACAATTTTACAGCAACAAATAGGAAAGGAGGATTTTGCAAAAGTTCTCAAGAGATATGAGCTGTCAGGTAACTTTTACCAATGTCTCAGACATTAAAGTCCCTCTAAGGTTGATTTACCTCTTAAAAACTCATTGCTGTGTATCAGTTATATATATCTTAAAGTTTTTTCTATGAAAATGATCTACCATCCTCCCTGCCCACTCCACTTGTCCACATTCACGGCAGCTTGAGCACAGCAAACCCACCTACAACTCTGTTCCACCACTGTGAAACTACAGTACGCTACACAGCAGTCCTAAGGAGCTGCTTCCTCAGTTCATAATTTAATTTTAAAAATTGCACATAACACTGTGGTGGAAGTGGAGTTAAAATCTGGAAGACCAATAAAAACTTTCTAAGAGAACTGCTTGTAAGATTGCTAGAAATGCAAATCCGAACCACCATTTGACTACAAAAGATTTGGCAGACCCCCGAGTGGTGGTGCACTGATCATATGTTGGGCTTGTGTTGAAGCCAGTGGCAGGGGAAACATTTCACTGGTAGAGGGAAGATTCAATTAAATACCAGCAAATTCTGGAAGCATAAATCTCACCAAGAGTAAATAAGGTAAAGATGAAAAGCGAACAGCTTCTACAACAGGATAATGAGACTAAAAAAAACACCTTGAACCCACAGTGTGCTGTCTCAAAAGGCAAAAGCTGAAGGCTCTGCCATGGCTCTCAGTCCTCTGACCTAAACATCATTGAAAATCTCTGGACAGACCTCAAAAGAGCAGTGTATAAAAGACATCCAGAAATCTCACAGAGCTGGAAGCCTTTAGCAGAAGGAATGAGCAAAAATCGTCCAAACAATAATTGAAAGACTAGTGTTCACAAGCTGTGATACTTGTCAAAGAAGTGTTACTAAGTACTGACTAAGTACAGACTGCAGGGTGCCCAAACCTCAGTTTTGCTATTTTGAAACTGCAAAGAATGAAAATAGTGAAGTAACAGAGCTTAAAATATTCAAGAAATTTGTCATCTTTAACTTTAAGCCTTTTGGAAATTAGGTCATCTTTTTATTGCTTAGCTATGCAGAGTAAGAGAAATTTTGAGTGCATGTAAATTATGTAACATTCAACAACATCTGCTCCTTGTAACGTGGAAGTGTTCAGCTCATTGTTTTGTCTGCCAGTCTTGGAGAAATCCCAACAGGTATCAACAAAATCTAATTAAATGCCATGTAGTTGCTTCCTGGTACATGAATTTATATAAACCTACTGTAAACTATCTGGCTAACAGAGTCACAGTAGGTAAGGGACTCGTAAAAAAAAGGCAAAACATAGGAAATCAAAGACTTCTGGAAGGTACTGCTTGAGTTAACGGACAAAAACAAAAGTAAAAGGCAGTGAATGTTGAACTTACCTTCAACATTACATTTAAATTGAGCTAAGTGAGATGCTAAGGCTGTTCTGTTGGTAGATTTGTAAGGAGGTGGTTTTCG
>NW_007578243.1:319980-331476 GCF_000690725.1 Stegastes partitus
CCATTCAACCATACAGCCAGCTTGCACTGCAGAAGGAAGAGTATAATGTGCATGTGAAATGTGTGTCTATCTGTGGAGTACGTGTGGGCATCCGCTCTGATGCCCCAGCCTCTTGTGTAAACCCTATTCTTGGCAGTTTGAGGGTCTATATGTCTGTATTTATAGCATGTACATGGTCTACCAAAAACATAATATATCTTGACATGTATACACGGATCTGCCACAACATTAAAACCACTGACAGGTTTAGTGTACAACACTGCTCAACTCACTAAAGTGCTATGTTCTGCTGTGAAACCTTGGATCCTAAATTTCTCATGGATGTTAGTTTGGCATGTAGTGCCCCCCCTAAACATTTTTACAGGCCAAGCACACTCCTCCATGGCAACAGCACTCATGGATAGTGGTGGCTTCCCCCAGCAGAACAAATGCACCCAACCCCATTGCAAAAAGTGAAGAAGTGAAAAAGTATAGGACCAGCTTGAGAAACATGACAAAAGAGCACTAGGCACTGAACCGATCTCCAAACTCCCCAGATTGATCGATTGCACAATCAGCGGGCCTCTGTGTACTGGAACAAACCTGATACATGGAGACCCCACTTTACAAACCATAGGACTCAAAGGATCTACTGCCACAATCCCACTGCTACTCCCAGAGGTTCTATGTTCACTTCCTGACAGGTCAGAGCTGTTTTGGCATCACAAACATTAGGCAAGTGGTTTAATGTTTTGCGTGTGTATACTATGACACACTGAGTTTGAATGTACTGCTGCTTTCCAAAAATATGGTAACAATGCATTACCAAGTACTAAACACCTATCACACATGCAGCAGATGAACTCTTATAGACAATTAGCATGTAATACATATGTTTTTTTAAACACTGCTTTTGACACAAAACACACATTTACTTCATATTTTCTTCATGTAAACAGTAAACATTTTTGTGTGCACCTGAGGATGTGAATAGTGAGCAGTATGAGTGTAGAAGAAACCTCTTTCACATATTTCAATCAGTATGCAGGACTCCTGGGCCACTATGTCAGTTTGTTCTCATCAAAACCTGCTCCATACAGCTCATGAGACAAAACGACGTGCACAGACACAACACATGAACACACATACACAGCACGGCTGTCATACTAGGCAGCGCAGATGATGGGCTTGTGGGAGGCAAATCCACCTCCGTTCTGTTCCAGCTCAAAGAGTAGTCAGAGAGCTCCCAAACCAGGCCACCGCATGCTGAAGTAGGCCAGTCCTGGGACCAAAGCCTCCTGCATTGAACAGGTTTTCCTGCCAACAGGGACTATGTTCTGATCTTGTCAGCACCTGGCAACCAGTCAAAGGTGTTTGTGTCTATTAAATGTGTGCATGACCGTGTTTCCGAGTTTTGTGAACAAACATACTGTGTGTCTGTGCAGGTAGATTCCAGACTGATTTGAAACTTTTGAATGACCAGTTTCTTTTTGAATTTGGGTTCAACTAAGAATTTTAGGAAAATAACTTTGAAGGCTAGAAATAATGTGGCAGAATTGAAGTGGCTAGATTGGTATCCTATCGGCCTAGCTTTCACTGTGCAATTGTGTCTACCGCAGAGCACAAAATCTCCTGGGAAAATGAAGGTTCAATTCACAGTTAAAAGAACAACCAGAGTAACTGTGGAGCCCCATTGCCAGTGGAAGCGAAGGGGCTGAAGAAGCAAAGTAATAAAAACCGAAGTAAACAAGATGAAAGTGGGACGGGTTGTGGAACTCAACGCTGACATTCATATGGCACTATTTCGACTAGATCAGTAACTAATAAAACCTGCAAATATAACCAGATGTAATCAGATGTTACTATTAGCAGTAAATAAACACATCATTCATTCGTTTACTTCCTACAGGAATTCATTGTGTTGTTTTCTCTGCATTTTTGGTGTATGGTATACTGTTACTAGATAAGTATGCAATACCCTGCTGTAAAAAAAGACACTATTCCCCATTTTATTAGTTCTTTAAGAATAACAGGATCTTATTGAAGACCACAGGAATGTGTGTGTATGCAGTGCTGTGCTGGGAGTACAAACCACTTTTTTCTTCACTCATAAGAGCACGACAGATTTTAAGGTGACACAATTAGAAACACAGTTGAAAAAAAAAATGAAAATAAAGCTCTTGTCCTCCTTCCACAAACTGTCCACAAAGCAGATACACAAAACAAAATATGGCACTACTTTACCTACAACCAACAGCCAGAATAAGCACACAGACACCACAAAGCTGACCTTCAAAATATGTTTTACCGACCTAGATCAAGGAAGCCAATATGCCCAACTTGGCAAAGCATCTCACCAACAGACATGCAAACCTGCTCAAAGAATTCCAAAAGCAACAGGTTGGCGAATGTGGTAGATAACACTATTTTAATAGGCCCTCAACTATAAGTCAAATGGATGTGATTTTTTTTGTCAAACTTTTTTCACGTTCGGAACCTAATGAGGCAATTATAGGCTATCATAACTATTTTTTTATTTGGCTTTATTTGTTTAGCTACCTTACCGGCATGGAAAACATTAAGATATTCCAATGCAGCATTCACAATGGTAACTTTAAATCACATTACTGCAAGCTGCCACAAATCAGAATTTCATAAGCATGAAGATGAACAACATAGTTACAAATAATCAAATGAATTCCAACAGAATGAATAAAAGCAGGTTCTTAAAATGGGCACTAAAGCACTGCTCCTGTTACACCCTGCAAAGGGGCGATATCAATAAAGACATTCGGGCACAATGCTTCCTTTCTGGCAGCTTCATTAGGAGTTAGTGTGTCATCTTCAAAATTACTTACATTAAAGGTCAAATTTCATTTTTTCTTTCATTTTCCACTCCCATGCAAACAAACAGGTGAGTATACTGTCATTTCACTCTATTGCTGTAACATTCAAAATTAAATGTGCAAGGTAAGTATTCACAAAAATGGTCTAGTAATCAATAACATTAGATCTAAATTATCAAACTCAAATGTATTCGATAAAAATACTAACTGAAACATTAGTAGTTGTTTCCTCTACTATTTGCTACATTCTGGCTTCCTAATCATAGATACACTGCTAAAAAAATAAAGGGAACACCTAAACAACACAATGTGACTCCAGGTCAGTCACACTTCTGTGAAATCAACCTGTCCAGTTAGGAAGCAACACTGATTGTGAATCAATTTCACCTGCTGTTGTGCAGATGGAACAGACAACAGGTGGAGATGAGAGGCAATTAGCAAGTCAACCCCTATAAAGGAGTGGTTCTGCAGGTGGTGACCACAGACCATGTCTCTGTTCTCATCCTTTCTGGCTGATATTTTGGTCACTTTTGCATTTTGTCAGTGCTCTCACCCCTAGAGGCAGCATGAGGCGGTGTCTACAACCCACAGAAGTTGCTCAGGTAGTGCAGCTCATCCAGGATGACACACCAATGCGAGCGGTGGCAAGGTTTGCTGTGTCTGTCAGCACAGTGTCCAGAGCATGGAGGAGATACCAGGAGACAGGCCAGTACACCAGGAGATGTGGAGGGGGCCATAGGAGGTTCACAACCCAGCAGCAGGATCACTACCTCCTTTGTGCAAGGAGAACCAGGAGGAGCACTGCCAGTGCCCTGCAAAATGCCCTCCAGCAGGCAACTAATATGCATGTTTCTGCTCAAACTGTCAGAAACAGACTCCATGAGGGTGGTATGAGGGCCCAAAGTCCACAAGTGGGGCTTGTGCTTGCAGCCCAACACCATGCAGGTCCATTGGCATTTTCCAGAGAACACCGAGATTAGCAGATTTGCCATTGGTGCCCTGTGCTCTTCACGGATGAGAGCAGGTTCACACTGAGCACATGTGACAGACGTGACAGAGTCTGGAGACGCCGTGGACAACGTTCTGCTGCCTGCAACATCCTCCAGTATGACCGGTTTGGTGGTGGGTCAGTAACGCTGTGGGGAGGCATTTCTTTGGAGGGTCGCACAGCCCTCCATGTGCTAGCCAGAGGTACCCTGACTGCCATTAGGTTCCAGGATGAGATCCTCAGACCCACTGTGAGATCATATGCTGGTGCAGTGGGCCCTGGGTTCCTTCTGATACATGACAATGCTAGGCCTCATGTGGCTGAAGTTTGTCAGCAGTTCCTGCATGATGAAGGCATTGATGCTATGGACTGGCCTGTCCGTTCACCAGACTGAATCCAATTAAGCACATCTGGGACATCATGTCTCGTTCCATCCACCAATGCCATGTTGCACCACAGACTGTCCAGGAGTTGACTGATGCTTTAATCCAGATCTGGGAGGAGATCCCTCACGAGAACATCAGTTTCCTCATCAGGAGCATGCCCAGGAGTTGTAGGGAGGTCATACAAGCACATAGAGGCCACACACACTACTGAGCCTCATTTTGACTGGTCTGGAGGAATTTCCACTGAAGTTGGATCAGCCTGTCATGTGATTTTCCACTTTTATTTTGAGTGTGATTCCATATCCAGACCTCCATGGGATACTAATTTTGGTTTATATTGATCATTATTATGTTATTTTGTTCTCAATGCATTCCACTATGTAGTGAATAAAGTTTTTCAACTGGGATATGTCATTCATTGAGATCTAAGATTGGTTATTTTAGTGTTCCCTTTGTTTTTTTGAGCAGTGTATTAATTTAAGGCAGAAACACACAACTACTGTAGTAATTACCCACACACGACAGTAGTAAAAGCTGGCCACACACATACACACAAGCAATTCCATACTCATAATGTGTGCTCTAGTGAGATAACCGCTATTAAAAATGCACACAGCACATCGGACATCTATTTCAGGATTGTGTTGCACCTTGCTAGCCACGTTTAGCTAGCTGCTAAAAAAAAAAAGTTTACCTGCTAACAATTTAAACATTAAAACAAGACTTACAAAAACACTAAACATTAAGTCAGCACGTTACCAAAAAAGAAATAGCCATAAAATGTTATAATTCAAGAGCATAAACTTTCATTTCATACCTGAAAAGGGGAGATATCAATAAAGAGGGGCGCTTCCTCGCTGGTTGCGTCATCCAGACACTCCGTAGCTGAGAGCACCCCCTTTTGGCCGCTGCAGGCATGACTAATCAATCACAAGTGTCATCTGTCAGACTGAACAAGTAGATCACAAGTCAACTCTTTGGAAGGAGTTTTTAACTTTTTGATTTTTTTTCGCAGGTCCTTGTTTTAATTGCGTTTTTTTAAATGTATTTTTATGACTCATTTCTGAATTGATGCTTTTTATTGTCAAATGATTTTATAGCCTGATCGGCTTTCTCATAAAATCAATCTATTATACTCCCACTTATCTCTGAAAGAATTTATCCTTTGATAAGCAGCATTGTGGCATGTCAGTGTGTTCAGAGCTGAACCTAATGGAGAGTTGCTCCACTTCTGGATATGAAAATGTATTACCACACTGTGGTGCAATCATTCCCTCCTGTTGTTTTATGGTTTCTTTTCACATCCTCCACTGCCTTGCACTGACAGTGCCACAAGTATAATTCGGGTTTCAGTAATAATTTGGCTTTAGGGTTAAGTTTAAACAGGATAAGGTCAGCCAAAGGTAATGGGCTAAAATGAGAAGGCTTGGTAGCCTTGTTGAGGAGTCCATAATCAAGCATTTACGGCACACTTTACAGTTAGCATCGGGTACTGAGTGGCTGTGTTGCTTCAGTCTTAATCTGCTGTTGTTTGCACTGCTGCTTGGTTAACTCTCCTTATTCTGTCTGGCACATAATTACTGTTCCCTACAGGATCCAGCATGGCAAGAAAACCACTCAGCCTCATATATTTGTGTGTCTGTGTTTGGGTGAGTTTCTGAATGTGTCTGTGAGTAATAGTAAGACTGTTGTTTTGCTAAAGTTTTGCAAAAGTTAGGGAAGGAAGTGCGAGTATGTGTCTGTGTAGGTGGCAGTGTTGGATTTTGCTGAAGTCTCCAGGGACCAAAATAGGTGTTCATGTTCAGGTGCTAGACAAAATTAGGATCTTGTTAAACACATGCTGGTTAGGAAGTGCACACACCACCATCACCTCTTCTTATCACTTCACCCCTACCCCCCTAAAAAAGAAAAAAAAAACTGCCTGCACACTGGTACACACTCTCTTGCACACACACACACACACACACATATATGAAGCAGTGAGAGCTCCCTGGTGAGTCAGCAGTAATCCTGCTCCAGCTCTGGTCCCCGAGAATCATGTCGTGTCTGTGGTAATCATCACACGTACACACACACACACACACATACACACCCACATTAATCCTCTCCCACCTTGGTCCTGCACCCAACCCCACGCTGACACTGATCCCAAACCAGTGCTTACTGCTTAAAGGAGCTAGAAAATCAGTAGGAAACAGATGGATCAACACCCACTGCTGATCTATATTCAGCTGAGGCTCCAGCCGCTCCAATAATGGAGTGCACATTTCCTGTTCAAAATCACTTTAATGGCAGTGATTTTCAATTTGGAGAATGACTGTGCAGAAATTTGTCTGTTAAAAACCCAGTTATAAATCTATTTTAAAGAAAAGAAATATAAATCTATAAAAAAAAAAAAAGTGTACAAGTCTGTAACTTTGACATGAAAAGGCAAGCAGGGTATTTCTAATTGAATCCATCAGATTGATTTGATGATATTGCATCTCTATCAGCGTAGAAGGACTCAATCTCATCTGCTGATTGCCTGAGCTCTTCACATAAAAGAAGCGAGGATGTTTCATTAAGGCTGCGATAATTCAACAAGATATACTTTAGAAATCAGTGCATATTCAGAGCTGTGTACAGGGTAAAAATAGCAACCAGACAGAATTCATTAAATGGATACATTCAATATACAGACAAGGCCTCGTTACTGAAAAGTGAGACAGATGAAGCAGTAAGGTATCCGCATGCCTCTCTGTATTCCCGAATAAATGACAACGCTCCGTCCCTGGCCGACAACCAGCACACCAGTCCTGGCTAAACAAGTCTATACACTTGCAGCATTGTTCCAGCTAGGAGAATGGGGAGCCAAATCAGGGTTTTGTTGCACAGAATAATCATCATCATGGCACAGCATTTCTGTTTGTCCAACAACTTATATTGGAAACAAAATAGTTTCACAAAGCATTTAGCGCATGAATCCACCACAAGTCAGTGGCAGACTTGCAAACCGCCAAACACTTAACTCCATTAACATGTAATGATAAGGCATAGTGACAAAAAAAAATTCTCATTTACTGTAAATTGCATTTATGATAAACAGTCTTGAAGTCTCCGCTGGCTGATTTTCCTGCTGTTGTGCAAGAAAACACAAGCCGATGGAAGCTTTCAAACAATCATCCAGCAGTCTGCAGCACATTTGGTATTAGTGTTGTTTTGGAATAGGAAGTGTGCAGAAATGTAAAAATTACAATATTTTTTGGGGAAAGAGGGGAACTGTGGACTGTAAACATGTTTTCCTTAAACAAGAATGAATATAAATAAGACTGAATACAATTGAGAAAAGTAAACTGTGTCAAATGTACTGCGTGTTCAGTGGTGTATAAAAATTCAGGAGCATCTTGACTCAGACTCAGAATCAGACTGGCCAGCATAGTCACCACGTCCTCACCCAAGGTCTTCTGCTTGACTATTGTAGTTCCTTAAGGTTTACATCATTGACATTGATATAATTCTAATCATCAATCATTAGCTTTCACAATTAATCTTCTTCCCTGACATCTGTATCGTCATTCTCATCCTCTTTCCTACCTGTGCCAGAGAAGCAAATGCATTCTGCTGTGCTCTCCAGTGTAAACAGATATTGTGTATATTGCAAATACTGTTGTACCCAGTGCAACAACTGCACAACCTAATAATAGTGTTAATCCGTTGAACACATACAAAGCAGAGGTGTTAGATGGTGGTTACACTTATAATAATAAAGCATGTTTCTGCTTGCTCAAAAGTAAGATATCACAGCTAAACCACAGTGCAAGTCTGTCCTGGATCTGGATTAGTAGGAGTGTGTATTACACAAAGTCTGCTGCCAAAACTGTAATACTGTCTCTGTATTTCCCCCCAAAAACTCAAGGATTAGGCAAACTGTAATGACGCAAACAAGCAGGGTTAATTAATTGACAGATATGTGACAGGCTGATTGATGTGCTGAAGTATGTGCTGCTTGTTGCACTGATTGACTGAATGTCAGTCAGTGACACCTGTCAATGAACAGAGTGATGACAAGCTGTCCAGTGTTTTCAATGTAACTGTAGCCACATTCATTTGTTTAAACATATTTCTATTGGCTTTTTTTGGAACATACAGAACACACATGACAATGGAAAAAGAAAACAATGGGAGAAAAGATAAACATGTGCAAATATAGTAACAAACAAGAAGATGGACAAAGTAAAAACCCAAAGGCTTGTCTCATTGTGATGCACTACTGGGACGGAGATAGATAAATAGACAATAAATAGATGCAAACAAGCGGGGTTGCATTCAAGAAGGGGGGCTATTTAAGGTTTATCGCTAATGTTATCCATAAACAGTTTCCAAAATCTTCTAAACTAATTAGAAGAGTCGCAAATTTGAGATCTCTTCCCTGAGCTACTCGGTCAATTACCTTGAATTTCAAATTGGGAAAGAGGAAGAAGTCACTAGGAGCCAATTCTGGTGAGGAAGGTAGTGACAAGTGACATTTGTGCTGGTGTGACCAAAAAAATTGTAGCACAAGTGTAACCAGGGGTAACTCTGGTGATGGTTTTCCCTCCACTCTCTCTTGTATTTGAATGCACCGTGTCACATGGCTTGCCAATCAGCCAATGGCATAGCTCCAACCACTCTATAAAACTGCCCAGGCCCTTCTTTTCAGTCATGTGGAGAGGAGCCAAGGGACAGCTGTTACAGGTTGGTGCTTTGCAAGCATTGTACCCTATGCATCATCAGTGGTTGTTTGGTGCCAAGCTATTTGCTTTACACCTTTTTTTAGACCTGGTAGTGAGTTGTGCTGGGGGCCTTGTCATTATGTGCCAGAGTCCTGCTGAACTGGTGAATGTGTAACATTGTTTTGTTGATTTTGGTTGGTCTTGATTGAGTTTCTTTTGGTTGTTTAATTGTTAGCATTAGCCACACGCCAACACATGGCTAATGCTAACATGCACTTGAATGCCTTTATCATGCCTTTTTGTTTTGTTTTAATGATTAATTTCAAATTGCTGACATGCTAATCATTAGCATGCTAGCATGCTACTCATTAGCATGCTAACATGCTAATGTTGAACAAATGTCTGAATTCATGTATATTCAGTGATGTGCCATGTACACGCTAATGCCATGAAGATGCTAACGTTAGTTTAACGTTAGCACTCAATTTCAAGAACTGTTCTGACCTTCGTTTGTTTGGTCCATTCAGGCCAGGTGCCTTAACTTGGACTAATTGGATGGCGAGCTACAGATCCAGGGTCAGAGTCTAGGAAACACCCTGCTTCAGCCTAGTTCCTGCTACAGTCTGGTAGGAGGCTGTGCAGCCTGTCCCTTTATCTTCTTCCACAACCTCGGATTCTCGGGTTCCTCACAAATAAACATTTCAACCCCAAACAAGTGGACAATGCGCTTTTGAACACTTACACTCCTTACCATATACTCTATGGACAGTTTGTGTTCTGTTTGCATCCAGCAAACCCTGAACTTGGAGAACCAGGAGAAAAGGGACTGAATTGTGCACGTGTGATTATACCGATGTTGTAATATGAACTGCAGTTCCTGTACATATGTTTCATTTTATTATATTGTCACTTGGTTTACAAACTTGTGTCTTTGCCTTTATTTACTGCCCCCTGCCCTCCAGTAGCCTAACCTAGTCTTCTGGTTATTTTTCCTACGAGCCATTACAACTTTTTTTTTTTTGTTGACTACATACATGCTACACAAGTTTTTACTGAAAAGGTTGGAGGTAATTCTACAGTTTAGTGACATGAAACCCCTGCAAGAGAAAAATGTGCAACATAATGGAATTAAGAATGTGAACATACGATTGAGGAAAACGGGTAAAACATGCTGATAATATGACATTTGTGTTGATGTAATTATGAGGTTTTTTTTTACAACATGATTATGAATACAGGTAGGAATAAACATACCTACATGATTCTTGGTTGTCTCAATTGTTTGTCTTGTAGGCTAAATAACTACATTTTACTATGTATTTTGTAGTGAATGTGCATGCTATAACAGGATAAATGGCCCCAGAGGAAGAAGAAACTCTAATTTCATGTGGAAATCTTTGACCTTGCCTTATCTACAGCTTTGTTTTCTTTTACAGAGCCTATAAAAAGTATTCACCCCATCCAAAGATAATTGAAGGTTAACTATTCAATAATGGATGACAAGGTGCACAGATTCAGTGCCTATAAAAAGCATTCGCCCCCTTGGAAGTTTGCCCCTTTTATTGCTTTTTAACACTGAATCACGGTCAATATAATTTGGCTTTTCTAACAAGAATTTGCACACAAACAAAACTCATGTCAAAGTAAAAACTGATTTCTACAAAGTTATGCCAATTAATTAAAAATATATATCGATTAAGTGTTCAGGTCAGTATTTAGTAAATGTTCTTCTGGCCACAATTACAGCACTGAGCCTGTGTGGGTAGGTCTCCATCAACCTTGCACATGCTGACACTGCAATTTTACCCATTTTTCTTTGCAACACTGCACCGGCTCTGTCAGGTTGTACAGGAATTGTGAGTGAACAGCCTTTTTTTGTTTTTTTGTTTTTTCTTTTTAAGTCCAGTCACAAATTCTCATTTGGATTGAGGTCTGGGTCTGACTTTGCCACTCCAGAACATTCACCTTGTTGTCTTTAAACCATTTCTGTGTAGCTGTGGCTGTATGCTTTCAGTCATTCTCTTGTTAGAAAACACATCTTCTCCCAAGAAACATTAATTTTTTCACAAATCTTCAAAGGCCTGCTGCCAAGAAGCATCCCTACATCATGATGCTGCCACCACCATGCTCAAGGTGGGAATGCCGTGTTTGTGATGATGTGCAGTGTTTGTCAGATATACCTTCTAGTCTGATGACTAAAAAAGCTCAGTTTTGGTCTCATCAGACCAAATAAACTCCCTTCAGTTAACATCAGTCTCCCACATGCACTCTGTCAAATTCTAGGCAGGATTTGATGTGAGCATTTTCTTTTTTTAATATGGGCCACTCTCCCATAAAGCTTTGCTGAGTGAAGAAACAGTCAGTAGTTGTTGTGTGCACAGTCTCTCCCATCTCAGCTGCTTAACCTTATAACTTCTTAAGCAGTCACAGGTGTCTTGGTGGCCTCACTCACTCGTCTCTTTCTTACAGTCACTAAGTTTTTGAGGATGGCCAGCTCTGGACAGATTTATGCATGTGGCATATTCCTTGCATTCCTTAATGGTAGCTTTCACTGTATTCTCAAGGATATTCTGTGACTTGAATTTTTTTTTTTTGGACTTATCTCC
>NW_007578243.1:331486-332168 GCF_000690725.1 Stegastes partitus
ACATTCTTTTCTTCAATAACATTTTCAGTTGGTTGTTCTTATGTCCACACTGTGTAGTTACACACGTGGACAAAATTGTTGATACCCCTCAGTTAATGAAAGAGAAACCCACAATGGTCACAGAAATAACTTGAATCTGACAAAAGTAATAATAAAGAAAAATTCTATGAAAATTAACCAGTGAAAATCAGACATTGATTTTGAACTGTGGTTTAACAGAATTATTGTAAAAAATAAATTCATGAAACAGGCCTGGATAAAAAAAATGATGGTACCCTTAACTTAATATTTTGTTGCACAACCTTTTGAGGCAATCACTGCAATCAAACCATTTCTGTAACTGTCACTGAGACTTCTGCACCTCTCAGCAGGTATTTTGGTCCACTCCTCATGAGCAGACTGCTCCAGTTGTCTCAGGTTTGAAGGGTGCCTTCTCCAGACGGCGTGTTTCAGCTGCTTCCACAGATGTTCAATAGGATTTAGATCAGGGTTCATAGAAGGCCACTTCAGAATAGTCCAATGTTTCCTCTGAGCCATTCTTGGGTGTTTTTAGCTGTGTTTTGCGTCATTATCCTGTTGCAAGACCCATGACCTGCGACTGAGACCAAGCTTTCTGACACTGGGCAGCACATTTCTCTCTAGAATACCTTGATAGTCTTGAGATTTCATTGTACCCTGCACA
>NW_007578243.1:332588-335376 GCF_000690725.1 Stegastes partitus
ATGCTGGCCTGAAGAACAAGCAAAACAAGACTATACGTTAGGCAAGTTGAGGGATCTTTTTGGCCTCCTTCCAGCTCAGAAAGTTTTCTCTGGCTGGTTTTCGTCTGTCCGGAGCTGTAATGAGTATTGGTGGAAAGTGAGAAAGGTTGATAACATGGGGAACAAATGTGAAGCAGAGAGAGGGGTGTTAGTGCTCTCTGAGTGTTTCTTTCACTGCTCCAAACTGTTGAATGCTTAAAAGCTATTCATCTGCACCCTCTTCTTCCATCACTCCATTGATTTAGGCTTTTAAATTTCATTAAATAGCTGTAGTGGCAAGCCACACGGAGATGCTTTACAATTTATTTCCGCCGCATAGCTTACAGCCGTCATCCCAGTGAACAAATCTCTAAATGACCATTAACAGCCACTTTCAGAGTTATCACTTTTAGGTGTCTGTTTTCCAATTCCTGCTTTCTCTTCCTGCTGTCCATTAACATCTGTTATTTCACAATAATCTTTTACTTTCCTCCCTCAGTGGTCTTCTTTTGCCAATAAACTTTCACCCTCTCACACTCATATGTATCGATGCCATTACGCTCTTGCCCTGGCCGCCTTCCACCAACATCTTAAACACAAATCTGTGAACCTTTAAGTAGCACCAAAGCCTGAGAGAGACAGTTACAGCTGAGTTTACCAGTATCTTAGAATGCTGTTTTTATGAATTCAAAAAAGAGCCCTTGCTTAATTTAAAAAACGTCCTACGTTTCCATAATTTTAGACGTAATTTTTCCTTTACAAGTACTTCATAACTGTTTGTGATCAACATTTAGTGGGGATATGGAGAGGTCCTATTTATTTCAGTAGGGAGGATTTATCATTGTGGATACTACAATAGATTTTAGAGGAATAAAAGAACAAAGATGAAAAATGCTGGATATGAAATTACCAAAAAACAAAAAACATTAATTGGTTTCAATGTAATTTACTTTGTATGACCTTCAGAGACGATATGACAAGCCAGTTAGTATCAGGCTTTGTACACACTAATAGGGACATTTTGCAAAACAAACGTTTTCCTCTACATTCGGGCCTTTCATTCACACACAAGTTGTGTTTTAGGTCATTTTTTTCAAACGTGTCCGAAAGCACAGATTTTTTAAATAATCTGGTATGTGTACATCGGTGAGGACATGTGAAACACAGTTTGTAATTGACGTTTTGTACAACGAGCATGCATTTGCAACAGCAGAAATCGGAAATATATACATATATTTCTCTTCTACCTGCGAGTTCTAACTCATAGAACTAGCAGGTATAAGTTCACCACTTCAATGACACTGCTGCTCCACTTTATCAGTACGTGTTTGCGTATGCAGCTTAAAGTCCACAGAAACAACAAAATGACAGAATATTCTTTCAATAATTGATACATCATTGATTTGGCTCATTATTGTGTTCATTTTTTCTTTAAAAAAAAAAATCCTTTTTTGTGTTCTCAGGTTTGTGGAAAGATTTTGTAAAATGATAATCATGTGGACAGAATTTTCTTTAATTTAATACAGAAGATGCCCATCTAGGAAAATATTCATATTAGTGTGGACAAGGCAATGATGTTGAAATGTCAAAAATGCAGCAACAGAATGCAATAAAACAAGGACAAATCAAAACAAATTAATAAATGTGCCTGTCTGAGCCAATACCAGTTTCTTTTCTATCATCTCTTTTAGACTAAGTGAGTTACTTTATCAAAGGGGTTCCAAAATTTTTACAGCCACTGACCTTCAAAATTATGGTGCTACAGACTTGTGACCCCCACTGTCCCCTGGAGTTGATTGCATCCAGGAAAAAGAAGCACCTATCTGAACACAGACATAGCAACGACACAAAACACAACAGCCTAACAACCGTACCAAGGTCGAGGTAATCTTTATTATCCGAGGGGCAATTTGTCATACAGTCAGCAGTACACCCCATCCTAAAACCACACAATAGAAAAAAGAATAAAAAAATGACACTAAAATTAAATAATAATTAATTTGAGAAAAAAATAAATAAATCAAATAAGATTAAATCACATAGTGCTGTTTGAAAAGACAATGCTAGCAGGGACAAATTAGGTTTTTTTAGTCTGTTGGTCCTCCACCTACACAGACTGCATCTGCGAAGGGAAGGAATTATTTTTTATGGCTCTTCCTCTGGAAAGTACTGAAAACATTTCTCAGGTCAGTCCCTGCCACTTTGCTACTTACTTCCACAATGCCCTTCAACCTGCTCTTGTCCTTCGGGGTGAGTGACCTAAATCAGCAGGTACGAGAGAAAGTTAAGATTAAATTAAACGCTATATAAATATCATTAACTTGAATTAGCTTAATTCAAGCTGGTAACAGAATATGTTTGAGTAAACGTACAATAGGTAGGAGCAGCAGAGTCACAGGTTTATATATTACACCAACACCATCACATCTCTGTGGGCATTTTTCCATATAACTGACAATCTGAAGGAAACTTTTGAAAGGTTGCAAATTTTTTAAAAGAAAATGCAAATTAGGATGATTTCCATTAAATGCATTAGAAAAAGTAAAACAGACTGTGCAATGTCAGTAGGTGGCAGTACGTGCAACGTTACACACAGCTGGAGTAAACAGGGTAATGGAAGCTGGGGGAAAAAACCCCAAAACCACTCCTATTACTGGTATTAAATATGTTTCATGCTGTCTGGAGAAGCAGAAAACATCTGATCAGTCATGTGAGTTAAAATTTCACTGCGTCAGAACAGGTGTTTCCATCTGCCATCATGTACATTAAC
>NW_007578243.1:335809-363781 GCF_000690725.1 Stegastes partitus
TTTTTTTTTTTTTGTTTTTTTTTTTAATGTCGCTTTCAAAGCAAAGGAAATATAGAAAAATGTGTGCAGTAGGAATGTCTTTGTGCGCAGGCACAGAAGGAACAGTATTCAAGTACAGACTTGTGTACTTGAGTATTGAGAAGCGGCCTTCTATGGAACCGTCAGAGCCAGTGGTAGATTTCAGAAAGTCGTGCCGACATAAGGCTGATCTTGGCGGCTACTGTGGACGCTGACCGCCGTCTCATGTTTATACCACTACTTTCTCGCCTAAAATAATCTTAAAACTACATTATGTGTCACAATAACAGTAGTTACAAAAAAACTTGTATTACCTTTGAACGTTTTCTCCTCGGCTTTTATCACTGGTTGTGTACACAAGGCCGTTTCTCAAAACTCAAGGATGCAAGTCCATGCTTGAGTACTATTCCTTCTGCAACCGGCGCACAACGACATTATGCGTACATTTCCTTTGCTTTTAAAGTGACACTGTAAATAAATAAATATTTTTTAAAATAATAAAATAAATAAATTAAAATTATTTTATTATTTATTTGTCTTCATATTTCTACTTTTATTAGCCTTTTCTTTAATGGATTCATTTAAAAAAAATATTTCCTTATATTGCCACATTATTCATTTTTTATTTTATTTATTCTTTTTATTTTTTATTTTTATTTGATTATTCTTTTATTGATTTATTTTTGTAATTTGGCACTCTCACCACTCCATACATTTCCATCTACTTTTTGTGATCTCACACTAAAATATGACCAAAAAAAGGGGGAAAAACAGCAAGTCACGCGACCCTCCCGAGGGTCCCCGACCCTCACTTTGGCAACCAACGCTTTACCATATCATCCACGAACTTTACAATACCACACAGCCACACCTGCACCGTCCTGAGCCGCATAACCACCTTTGTTGTGTTTATTTCCAATGTCATCATGATTACAGCCTTATCAGTGTCATCAGCTGGCTGTGTACATTCACTACCATTTTTCTCTTTTGTCCTATTTCGTGCAGGCCTTGGAAAGATAAATTGCAGCTGATGTTAACTTACAGGGCCAGGCCACCTTATTATGATCCCACACATCAGATATACATCATCTCCTGACTGGTGATCATCAACATTGATGCAGGGGTTAATGTCTTCCGGTGTATTATCGGGCTGCTTTGTTGATAAGCAAGACGGGAGTGGAAGTGGGTTACACGAGGGTCACATTTGGCCCGAAGGATCTTCTTTGGACGTGTCTGTGCCAGCGCATCAAATGTCCTCTTCTCAGCCACCTGATTAAGTCTTAATAAATGGCATCCATGAGGTGAATGTTATGTACTTATGTACCTTCTGAGTCCCCCTGCTGAGGCGGCAACGCAGAACGAACATCTGATTCATCATGATGTAAAATGCTGAAATGGGGCAAGATCAGCAGTCCTGCTCCTCTGACACACTCAATAAATGTAGCCTGCAGGTGGAAAATCAGATAAATCTTGGCATATGAGATTTTTAAACCCTGTAAGGGAAAGAACGCCTTCACACAGAGCTCACTTAGAAACGATGATTTTTCTTAATTTAAGTAATAAATGTCATTTGTTCTGCATAATTTCATTTGCCTCCAATCCAGATAAACTTGTTTAAAACTGAACAAAACACAGCCTTTCTGAGCCCTGTGTTTGTATATGGAATATTCTTCTGTCTATTTTATTGTGTTCCTCACTTCCTGTGTTGTTTAAATTTTGACTTCACAGGTCATGGTGGCTTTCCAAGCAAAGTTATCAAAGTCTTATCTTACGAGCAGCTGGTCCCCGATATCCTTTCCTTGGAAAATGTTCTGGAAGAACGAAGAAGAAAAGGAAGAATGACAGACCGAGATTGAGGTACGGCGGCGGAAATAAAGACAAGCAGAAAATATGAAAGGATGTCAGGAAGAAAAATGGAGGTCAGAACATTAAAACCAGACGTCTGTCGCAGGAATAAAACTTCTACATGCCGGTGTTTTGGTAAAACAAGCGCATACAAAATTCCTGCGACACTTGAAAAAGAAGTTGTCCTGTTGGTACATTAGAACAGGATTGAATGTGCTTCAGGACGCTGCTGGGCAGATTACAGAGGGGCTAACAGCATGTGGAGGGGATTAACTCAGCCTGCTTGTTTGTAATATGAGTAAATATTTTGTACAACGTTGTGTGCAGTGACATTTTATAATGGATTACTTCACTCACAGCCAACACTCATGAACAGAAATACACTGTTTCATAGTTAGAACAAGCAGCACGTCCACCAAGACTGTGTGCTTATCAAGAGGTACAAGTTGGTCAGTAACTTTTACTTCTTATTACTGAGCAAAAAATGTGATGAAGAGTCACTTTCAGGCAAAATGTAATTAGAAATGAAAGTGCAATGTCTGGATATGCACTCATGGGCCATTTAATGAGGTACACCTGTGGATCTAATGCAATCTAATGCAATAGATCTGCCATAACGTCATTGAAAAACTACATTTTCTATGTTGATCCCCTCATATGTTGATGAAGTATAAAAAATATTAGGAGCACTTAAATATAATGCAGTCCACTGACATCCACTATGACCCAAATAATACATAGACTACAAAAAAGCTTTGTTAAACTAATATGAGCCCAATTTTCAGAGTAATTTTCCTACCTTTTCTTCAGAGCTCTTATCTTGATCATTATAAGGACGAGTAAAACATGCTGTATCTTGTGTTTCAAAAAAACTAAAATTAGCTTAGGCTATCCAGGGGTCCGTTTCACGAAGCAGGTTTCGTGAAAACTCCCTCATTTCAGGATTAACAGACTCAGAGTTCTCACTAAACCTGCTTTGTGAAACGGACCCCTGGTCTTCCATCATTTGTCAGGATAAGACTTGCATAGAAAAACACAGAGAAACATAGTTGGACTTAAGCCTGACTTTTGACTGCACCCCTTTTAATCACTGCAATGAAAGGCAGATCATTATTGTAGTATCATGTTGGAGAAAATGCAGACATTTGCTGTAATTTTAAGCAACTTGTATCATCGGAAAGAACAAGTTCTGCTCTTTGTATGATATGTGGTGGGCACACTATGAGATAATAGGAACATCATGATTTATTCAAACAAGAAGCAGGAGTGAAGAAACTAGTAAAGGTATTACTTTGTAGAAGTCTAATCTGTCTTCATAATGTTTTTTCCTCTATGTGCACAAATATGTAGCTCCAGTTCTGCTTTATTGTGATATATGAACATATCATTGTATAGATATTAACACATCTGTGCAATCCGGAGTCATCCAAACAAGAGTAATGCGTGCGGAGATGGAAGCAGAGCTGCATGCAGATTGTAACTGTGATTAAATCTGATGCGAATTCACCATTTTTCTCTCTTCGTCATGCAGACAAGCAACCGGCATTGCTGAAAAGGTCAAGTCGTGCGGTTTTATTTGATATGCGCAACACCTCCCTGCCATAAATACTTCCATAACAATTCCACTGAGAAGAAGGGAAAGTGCATCCATGTGGCTTGAAGGGTTAAAGCTTATGGTGGAGCCGCAGATGTAGGTGGACTTAAAAAAAAGTGGCCGGTGAGTGTATAAGCAAGTAGTGCACATGGATCTCTAATAAGATTTAGCCTGAAAGTGAGTTTCTTTAAAAGCAACATTTAGATGCAAAGTCAGGCTCTCCTGACCTTATTCATAATGTAAAATAAAGCTCCCCTTCACCAAATACTCTAGACTTCACCATGTCATGTGTCATGCATATTATAAACTGAATCTTAATTGCGTACAGCATGCGTGGTGGTGTAGCCTTAAATAAAATATATAGGAAAAGTTTAGAATCTGCATACTGTACATCGCTGCTGGGAATTTCATCTAATATTTGATTACTTAAACAAAACTTCAACAGCTAAATAAAGCAGTAAACGAGCAGTAAGAAGAAAAAAAAGAAAGAGACAAAGAAAGAGCAAACCACAAAAAGTGAGAGACAGACACATTCATCAGGCGCCGGGGTAACGGGCATGCTCAGATAACCTCCAGCCAGCTGCCACAGCTTCAGGCAGGAGCTCCCACCACCCCGCAAGCACAAGCTGACTCTCACTGCTTCGGAGACAGGACTCATTTGGTTTACAACATCTATTGTTTGTAACACTGACATGTACAGTTAGAAAATGAACAAAATTAAAAATGCTAGGCACAGGACACGACTGGTGCCACACCAACTTGCAATAAAGCACAAAAAGTAACAGGATACATCACAGTGATGCAAACAACAGAGTAATAATTTAGTATTTTGAGTATTTTAAAAATGATTCTCTAGAAATAATTAACCCTTTTACTGAGTAATGATTCAAATAATGAGTACTCTACAGGATTACAGTCATGTCTACTCAAAAGGAATGTTTCAGACGTCTGCATACGCAAACAGACGTACACGTTCTTACACTCTGACACTTCAGACTTCTTTCTTTCTACACAGCGGTTTCAGAGGAATATCCATTATACATAGGTTAACCGTGGTCCTGTGTAGAACTCACAGGCTCCAAGCACATTATGACTTTCTGATCTATTCGTGGGTGAACAAATAAAGTCTGACAACACACACACACACACACACACACACGCACACGATGTATGCCGTGTAGCAGAAGCCTTGCAAAAAAAAAAAAGAATGCATCCAACACATACAGTATAGCAGGAAGATGGGAAACATGTCTCTCTGCATATTTTAAGAGCACATCCTAACAAAGAGGTGTGTGAGACAGGAGTGAGGGCTATAAAGAGGGAAGGGGAGCTCCCTCACACACACTCACACAAACACACACACACACACACACAGAAAGAGGAGGAGGAAGGGAACATAGTGATGCAGCACCGGTCCTCTCTCCCCTGCTTGGCGTGCCTGGAAACCATGGCAGCAGTGTCTCACAGTGCTGCAGCCGTCGCCATGCCAACAGTGGCGGCAGCTTTCTGTGGGGATCAGACTCACTGGGTGACACCTGACGAATGCACACACACACACACACACATATACACACACGTGCATGCATATACTCATACACACAAGCGGGAGGCTGGTGAAAGGAAAAAAGGGAAGAAAGAAACATGAGCAGGTGAGCTTTACACAGGTGTGTAAAAAATACGTGCAGAGATGCACACAAGGGCATGTACATGTGAGCATAAACAGGCAGCGGGACACACATACACACACACATACACACACACACACACACGTGCACGGTGTAGTGCTTTCAGCAGGTGTATAGAAAAGCAACCTTTCTTTTATCCCTCTCCTCCTGTTCTGAGTCAGTGTGCTCCACTCTGTCTCTCTAATTAGAGAGCCTGCCTGAGTCTGCCTGTCTGCATGGGGGCACACACACACACACACACACACACACACACACATTCAAAACACATCTTCATCTTTCTCTTGAAACAAATCACACAACATTGAGTGCACACAAATGACAAGAGGCTCTTGATCACTCTCCGCTGCATGCGCACGCACAGACACACAGGCTTCATCTGGAGAGAAAAAAGAAAAGAAAACCCACAAGCATCCACTACCCACATATTAATAACCAGGTCTCCAATGTCAATTTGAGCTCTCAAGGACTGTGGGTGCTGAGCGAGGCAGAGGCCACACAGAGAGAAAGAGCGAGAGAGGCAGAGGGACAGAGAAACACAGCGAGGGAGAGAGAGGGAAGAGTAATGGGGTAATGCATTCAGGTTCTTATTCATGCTGATTCCCCCGCTGGGTGCACAGACTCATTTACCTAAACAATACATTTCAGACAGGGCAAAAAGGACACAGAGGTAGGGCTGGGTGAGTGTGTCTGTGTGTGTGTGTGTGTTCCAGGGTGAGTGATAGCCTGCTATTGCCCTTTGTGGGATTTCTGTGCGAGAGAGAAAAGGTTACGCGTACAATATGTATGTGTGTTAGACTAAAGGAAAAGATAGCGACCCCTGCCTCAGGAGCGTATGTATCCGAGCTTTGCCGTGGCATTGAGCACCTACTGTCTGCATCTGATAGAGAAGAAAGGAGGCATAAAAAAGGCAGTCGAGGAAAGGCAAAGAGAGAGAGAGTAAAAAGAGAGAGAGCGAGGGAAGAAAAAGAGCGAGGCCCTTGAGTGAGATGGCGGCTGAGAAATGTGGTACTTGACCTCCAGTGTGTGCTTAGCATGAAGGGACGAGGCTGAAATGAACGGAGGAGGCAGGAATGTTCCTTTTATCTAGCTCTGCCTTTCTATATGCTAACAGCGCAGGCATGTAAACATACAAGATGTGTAAGTGGCTGCACAAAGGATACACATTAAAGTTCCCATATCAACCCCTTTTTTTAACTAGCTATGGTTGGTGTCACATGTCTCCAGAATGTGTCTTTCGAGTCTCAGCTCCAAATGCTGAACCGATTGTTCATTCTACCACGCCTAGTTAACCTTGGTCCGAAAGGGTTGTTTCAGTGTCTGTAGCTTTAAATGTAATTGAGCAGATGCCCCTTTCCGGAAGAGCATCCGAAAATTAGATACAACCCCATATGGCTACTGGAGCACAAAAGGGGACAGGAAATCCCACCTGGTCCTTGTTTATCAGTTTACAATTGCTCTCAAAGTGTCCACCATTCTTCTCGCAAAACAGAGATGGGCGGAATTGTTTTGGTGAAACATCTGGGTGCAGTGAGGCAACCACTGTGATTAAAATGGATAATCGCCAAAAAAAACTAGCAGAGATGCCTTTCTGCAAGATCCAACTCAAACTTTCCAGTGTGGTTGTTGTTTCCGTAGTAAAGAAAATGGTAACATGCAGACAGTGGAAGGGAAGGAAGAAGCTGTCTAGAATAAGCAGCCAATGGCAGGTTTATACCTGCATCATACATATGGTGAGCAAGACGATGCATATTACAACTGCACAAAAACCCTCAAACCTCTTTTAGGGCCAAATTTACAGGGAGAGAACAAAATAACTTCTTCAGGGTAGGTATGTTTTAGCAGCCCTAAAAATCTGTTGATCTTGGCACTGATTGGTTAAACTCAGAGAAGACAACAAGCACCAGTTTTATTCCCTCATTATATCCTTGTTGATGAGCAACCTTTTCCACTCCAACATCGCCATTTCCAGTGCAACCTGTACTCATACAACCCAAGCCACGACAGATTTTCCAATTTTTGTAAAGATATTGCTATCAAAACTAGGAGTAATTGACTGAATCTTCAGCTCCTCTGATGCTGGGGGTGCATGAAGACTCTTGTGTTCACTCTTGTAGCCGATAGCAGATTATGGTGTGCTTTGTGACTCTTTTTTTTTGCAACAACACTACATCCTGCATTTAGTACTTGTCTCACTGGCTCACCAAAGAAGACGAGGGCAATAAGGGGCGAGGTTATGCAAAGTTTTTTTGGTCAACTTTGGCTGTAGAAACTAGATATGAATCTGTCTGGTTTGTAAAGCTGGGAGGTCCTCCAGTATTAGGCTTGTAGAGAAATAGCACTAGTACACAGCTTTGTATTTTTACAGCTTTTATTTTAAACCTGAGTCAATAAACACAATCAAATGTCATTTTCACAATATATGGCCTTTAAAGAATAATTCCTGTTTATTATCTCTTGTAGTTTTAGATGTTTTCTATCAGTAATGGTCGATACCAGACTTTACTTACTGTATATGTAATCTAATATGATATAATAAAAGGCTCTTTTTAAATAATAAAATATAATAAAAAGGCTCCCTGAGGAGTTTTCTTGTAAACAGACAATAATTATGTTTACCCTAGTATACACAAATCTCGTGTTGTGTTGTTCAATTTTCTTTCAAAACCATTTAAAGCCAATTTGCATGAAAAAAATGTAACTGTTAATTGCTTATATGGCTGCTGACTTGCAATTTCCCCCTCAGCCAGCAAATGTCAATCATTGGAATATCATAGACACAGCAGGCACATGTGAATATGAATACCCAAACAAATAACAAAAAATAGGAATCCACTTCTAAAAACATTGGTCCTTTGTAATGTAAATGTTCAAAATCTCAAGGGACCTTAAATTTTCTGGAAACAGAGAAGCGAATTTTAGTTTTTGGCTTAACAAGAACATTATATTTCTGATAAAATCATGTAAAAATCCATCCATTATCTATACACCGCTTACTCCTCACTAGTGTCGCGGGTTGGCTGGAGTCTATCCCAGCTGATTTAGGGCGAAGGCAGGAGACACCCTGGACAGGTCACCAGTCTATCACAGGGCTACACTTAGAGACAGACAACCAAACACACTCACATTCACACCTACGAACAATTTAGAATCACCAATTAACCTCAACATGTTTTTGGATTGTGTGGGAGGAAGCCGGAGAACCCAGAGAGAAACACGCTGCAGAACATGCCAACTCCACGCAGAAAGATCCTGGGTGTCGTCACCGGGATGTGAACCTTCTTGTTGTGAGGCATCGGTGCTGGCCACCTGCAGCCCATCATGTAAAAATCTAATATATTATCACATACTTCTGATTATATATTTGCAATATAAGATATTAAAAACAGAGCTACTTTGGTAAGAGTCATGAGATCTTGAACGGGCATTGAGGATAAAGACGTACAGAACGACTGGACAATTGTATTTCAGGTAAACTCATGGAACCCAGTTCAGAACATCACAGAAGTGCCACCGTTAGGCTAAACTCTCATATATTAGCATCTAGGACGGAACTTTTTTGATTCCAACTCAGTGGATTTTCAGTCTTGTGTGGAGATTTTTTGGTCAAAATTTACTTACAACTTAATTGCTGCTAATGAAATGCTAACTTGCTTTTGAGTACCTCTATAAGTTTAAAGCTAATTAACTTCTTAGGGGCGGCTGTGGCTCAGGTGTTAGAGCGGGTCTTTCGATGATCGGAAGGCCGACGGTTCGATTCCGCCCTGTAACCTGTGTCATGGTCATTGTGTAGTTGGTGGGGCCGTCGGCACAGAATGGCGGCCGCGCCTCTGTCAGTCTGCCCCAGGGCAGCTGTGGCTACAATCGTAGCTACCACCACCGGAATGAATGAATGTGTGTGAATGAATGACTGACAGTGTAAAGCGTCTTTGAGTTTCTAGAAAAGCGCTATATAAATCTGATCTATTATTATTATCATTGAACTTCAAGCAGTTTCTGGGTGTTTTGATGCCTCTGTATGCATATTACGGATATTTTACTATTAGCGTGTTTGATTTGTGTCCACGCTTGTCTTAAATTTGAAAGGACTACTACATTTATATTGTATCATACATTACACACATGTAGCCAACTTAACTCTGTTTGGAAGAGAAAACAAAGGTAAACAGTAAAATTACTACCAAAGCTGCCTCAAGATCCATAATTTGATCTACTTGCTTACAGTTGAACATTATTCCTGTGTGACAAAGAATCAATAGCAACATTTAGGAACTGCTTACTTTTTTATACCTCCATACACAGATGATTTACCGCAGCTTATATGCTGACTTGTTAATACACAAACTAATCGCTTACATTTACAAAAAAAGAACATTTACTTCAACACTTGGGCTCAAATGTCCACGTGGGCAGTACATTTTACTCATACAACAATGCCTGATGTGCTCTGAATCTGTACACAAACATATGCGATAACCTCAGGTGTGTGTCCGAAACAACCCGGCTTGACACTCTAACGCGCATTCAGAATTGCACTAATGAGATGCTGACTCAGTGCGGTGACTCTACTGTACACAGTGACGGCGATGAGCCATGACGCGGTTTATGAGCACGTGATCCATCCACCCGTGTTAATACCAGCCAGCAGAGCATGTCATAATGATGCATTATAATCTACTTATTATTATACGTGTACAATAAAACACACACAGCAGCGCACAGGCTGTAATAATTATAGCTAAAGCAACAACTCCGAGATGCTGAAACCACAAATGTATTGACCCTCTCTGCACATGTGGTTAGTGCGATCTGTCCTGCTTTAAACTCACACAAACACACATTCATAGACCACAGGTAGGATAACACACTTATCGATCTGGACACTTAAGCACACCAGGCCAAGGTTTTGCCTGTTGGCCCACATTACCGGCTTCATGGCTGAATTCAGCTGAGAGGCAAAACAATGGGGAGACGGAGATTACACTCACGCAAACACACACACAGATGTCCAATGAGAAACAGTCATTACTGCCATGCTGCTTAGCCGGCTGTGTCTGTGTGTGCATTTTCCATCACGCAGAAATGCTAGCAGTCATTCACGTGAGTGCTGCAGCATTATCGGCTGGATTTATGTTGATGCCTGTAACGCACCGAGGAAAACTTTTATTTTTTTTTGTCTCTGCCCCATTTCTCTGGCTTCCTCTTGCTGGTTTTTTGTCGTCTTTTAGATTTTTTTTTAAAGAGTAATGATATATTTCGAGCTCTCCTGCCCTATGTGTATTTGCTGCTTCTGAAAATCTGTTATGTGTATGACTGTCTATTTGTGTGTGTGGCATCTGCCCGAGGGCATGTCTGCACAGCGTGGTGTGCTGATCCACTGCAGGGTTTTTGTGGTGTGAGGAACAGGTGAGAGACGAGAAAAGGGAGTCAACAAGATGCCCCCCCCCCTCCCCTCCTCGCTGCAGTCGACAGAATCCCATCCTGGTACAAACTCGCACACCAATATACAAGGTGGAAACGAGCTAGCGCCAACACTGTTCAACATATTTTGTTATTCTAGCACGAGAAAAAAAAAAAAAAAGCGCTGCTGTGCTTGAGCAAAATACACAATCCCGCAATTGTTTCAAAGTATGCGTTTTTCCAAAGATGCCAGTCTGGCATGAGTTAAAAATCAGAGAAATATGCAGCAGATAATTGGGAACATGTCCACACAGAACACTGTTTATATGAGTCAGTGTTTTTGTGCATTATGTCTCCAAGGGCTCTGAGAATATCTGACAGCATCTACAACATACGAGAAAGTATGTTCCCCTGGATGCATGTGTCCTGCTGTCTGCAAAGTGTGTGTAAGAGCACATGTAAGAGTATTTTGGGGAGATCAGGCGGATTAGGAACGTAGGTTTATGCACTTTGATGTCTGTTTTTGTATATCTTGTGCATATTGTGTGGCCTCTTTTTTTTCCCCTTGCCCTTGCGATTAATTGTTCTTATAGAACAAACACAAAAGGTGGACAAAGCTTCTTAGAGCTTCTAATGTGCTATTTAAAATAAATAAATAAATAAAAGCACCGCTGACCTGTAAAACCCGGATTATTAAAGGAGACATCTTTGAGTAATTAGAAGGTATTTGGTGCTGAAATATTCTGACATGTGGATCTCAAGTTTGGTTCACATGTTTCCCCTTCAAAGTTGCGAAAGTATATTCTGCTCTGCATGATGATAGGTTTTGTTTCCATCTGTTTTAGTCCAAATATTATGAAGGCGAATGAGATGCTTATCTGTAGGGCCCTTTTTCCCTTTATTCAATCAGCTTTGACTACTTCCCCTTGTTTTGCTCAAAAGTTGGCAGAAATCTTGCTTTGGGAGCCTTTTGTTTCTTCTTTCACAGCCGTTGCCGTCGAATCTGTGTTGGCATGATTTGCAAGAGCGCAAAAACATTGTGCTTCCAGCTTCCTGACTATTTTTCTTTTTTTAATCACGATCTCTGATGGGGTTAGCGGTGAGGTGATAAATTGCTGATCAAACACGTGGCATCTACCGGCGCGCATATTCCAGCGTCTGATTGCTTCTGTTTAGTTTGCAGATCTCTTTCACTCACGGTTAATTTCTCAGAAGAATTTATTTAGAAATGCTTGATTCGTTTCATATTCTGTTGCTTTTACTCCCTTTCCTCCATAATCCCTTTGCCTCTTCCAGCCTCCCTGCTTCCCTCCATTATGTTTATTGTGGGCCAGTGGCTGACTTGCAGCCTTCCCCCCTCTGTCCAATCAGTGGCACTGGCTTGGGCTGCTAATTGAATTGGGCTGGAGGTCTAATTCTAATGTGCAGCAGATGGCCAGGGCATTCCTGCATCAAACCAGCCGCGGGCTGCCACTCTGCTCCACACTGCTCTACCCAGGGTAAAGTAAACCACCACAGAGAGAGAGAGAGGGAGAGAGAGAGAGAGAGAGACCTTCAACTCTTGAGGTTCCACACAAATGTACCAACTCATTTTTCCTCAGTTGCTTTCACAGAGTGGACTGCAATTGAGCTAGTGAGCCACACACATTAACAATCTCCCTCATGCTTCAATACGCTCTCTGCTATAGCCTCTATAAACCAGACATGAATGGAGACAACCGTCACTGTGTGTGCCACATAAACTCTATAAACAGGCACCTACACATACACAGCGGAAAAAAAAGAAAAAAAAGTGCTCTGACTGTCTTTGTTACACATCAGTGGGTTAAACCATCACTGGATGGCAGTGTTGAGCTGCACTCAGCGTCAGAACCTGGTGAGGCTGGTGAACAAGGTTCCATTGAAGACATAATAAAGACACAAATCAATGGCCATAATTTGGAGAGAGCCTCAGCCTGGGTTAGAGTTATAATTTCCCCTGGTTTCTGAAACTGCATTGGAGAGTAAACACTGTAAGCACTAAATCACAACAGACAGAACGGGGAAGGAAGGAGGAATGGGAGGGAGGCAGATAGATAGAGAAAGAAATGGAGCGATATAAGGCGGAGAGGTGGAGGGCTGAAGAAAGGGAGAAGGGGATAAAATCAGAGCTGCTAATGTAATAACAGCACAACACAGAGATGGGGAACATTGCTTCTCACAATGGCTACTATCACCAGCTATCAAGTGCATCAGGGACGACGCATCAGGGAGCGCGTGCTGGCGTTTAACGGTGTGTGTGCGCGTGTGCACAGGCAAACACAGCGCACTTTATGCTTGCGCAGGGCTGCGCTTACTGTTTTGAGATGACTCCCAAGAGTGCAGCCTGAGTGCTATGAGGAAGATTATGAGTGAGATAGAAAGCACACATGAATTTGGGCTTTGTTGTGCAGCAAGATAATAAAAGATGGAACTCTTTGTCAGCGCGGGTAAGTGTATGTTTTGGGAGTAAATGACTGACAACAGAAAACAGCCATTTGGGCTGTGGGCGTGACAGTACCTCTTTGTACCAAGATCTTAGATTTGTAAGCAAGTCTGTTTATACATTTTTGGCCCAAATGTATGAGCACAAGCAGTTATTTGGAAGCATCTCTGTGGATGTTCTGTGTGTTTGTGCATTGGTCTGGGAGAAGTTAGAGATAAATGGCTGTGGGTGGTAATTGCAGGTGATTGTTCCTGCTGCATCCTGTCTATCTTGGATCATAGACGGACCAAGACAATTACAGTTTCATCCGATGATAGACATGTTTTGAAGGCTCAAACATGTACAAGAATACCTGAAACTCATGGTGTAACATTATCCAGCTACATGTTCTGGAACCATTCCAGACTTTGTTCAGTTTCGCCTCTTGCCACTATATTAGTCGTTGTAATTATTTAAACTTGTGTGAAAGAACTTCATAATACAGTGAATAAACATCATGAAGTGGAAGATTGCTATCTAATGAGCAGTGATGGTTCAGTCCGCCTGCCCCTTTGGCCTGGACCCAGTTGGTGCCCCTCATGTATTTACATTCTAGTCACAGAGGTTAAGTATTCATTTTGCCTAAAAATGAATACCTGTCCAAGAGTCACAACTTGGGGAACACATTAAAAACCTCTGTAGGATGCACCAGACGGAATTTATTTATTTTTTCATCCAGATGGTGAGATGAGTGAGAATTTGGAGAGAACCTTCACGACAGGGATAAGTGCTGATAAACGACCTTCTGGGTTTTTTCAAACACAGACGGGTTTTCTGTTTTCAGAGAAACGGATGCGAGTCCAGAGTGAAATATCTCAACAACTACTGGATGAACTGCCATAAAATCTGGCATTTAAAAAAAGATTAATTATAATAACTTTTGTGAACCCTGAATATTCATGTAGTGCATTCTCATTAGCCTCAGCTGTACTTGGTAATTAGTGGTAATTAGCATGCTTCCAAACTAAACTAGGATTGAAAGCACGGTAAACAGTATACCTTCTGCTTATCAGCATTTTGACTATTGGCATGCTGATGTTAGCATTTAGCTGGGAGGTAATCTCACAAAGCTTTTTGCATAGATGTCAGCTTTACTGTTTTTTTTATTAGACAAGAGAAAGTTGTGAGGCAATAGGAAATGTGGAGAGAAAAATAAGGAGGATGACAAACAACAAAGGTAACCTGGCCAGGCATAAAGTGGAGATGTGAGAATCAATCAAGTCTTTAGTTCAGGCAAAAACAGAAAATGAAAAAAAAAATGTGTGTTTTCTTCAAATTACTACTTTTGTCAAAAGGTAAAAAACAGAGAAAACGACAAACTTTCACAACAAAGGCAATCTTTGACTTTTTATTGTTTTTAATTTGATTTGGATGCAACCTGCCCATTAAATTGCTGTTATCATCACAGATCATGGGCCTGAAGGGAACTTCTTCACCTTAAATTAGGGTCAGTAGACCAACATCATCCATCCTGATCACTGATAAACATAAAGCAACCTGTTAAAGTCAGTGAAGTTGTGCGGTTGTGTGAATAACTGCATGTTACATCTCTGGCGGCAGCGTCACCCTGGAGAAAGATAGTGATTCAGATCCTTCTCTGTGTAGTTTGACTGACTGTTGATTGACTGTTAATGCCTTCGATAATGGCTGCTGGTGAACTATGTCTATCTGGTTTAGTTACACATTGATCTGCTAGCGGTTGCCAGCACTTAAACATGTCCAGTGTCTAGTCATATTTTCAATGTTAAGTTTGTGTACTTATTTTATCAGACTGTAAAAATCTGGTTTTCATGGAGACCAAAAAAGTCGCAGTTAATTTCAGGTGATAGATTGTGAGTTTTAGGATACAATCTGGATAAGTTAAAAAACTTGAAAGAGTTAAAATAATAAGATAATAATGTACTACGATAGAGCGTGTCCATTTGTAAACAGTGGTGTAGTTTTCCTGTGCATATATTTAAGCAATACTATAGTTTTTCCTGTACATTGTAAAGAAATCATAAACTCAACACAGATGAGTGAATGGAAAGCAGCTAGCTGGTTTCTTTACCATTCTCTCTTTACTATTCACCTTTTTGCGAACACAACAGAGACACAACAGAAAGAGCTTTGTAACATGTGGTAAGCAAAGTGACAGGGTGTATTTTAACCCAAACCATGATCTTTTTCTAAACCTAACCAAGTGGTTTTGGTACCTAAACTAAATTAAAGAGAGCAGTTTGGTGTTTACCCAAATGATGTGGTTTTGGTACCTTAACCAAGATGTTTTGGTTGGGTTATGATCGACCTGCAGGCTGCAACAAAGGAGTTTGTGCACCAGGAGTTTTACAGCAACCTTCTGAAAATGAATAAAATAGAGCTAAACTAGGTTACAATGAAGTGTACTAGTCAGAATCTGTAGTGTACAAAAGTACACACAAGGCTCCTGGACCATAACATTACTTAAGTTGCCCGAGCATATCCAAATAGATCCATCCATCCATTATCTATACACCGCTTAATCCTCACTAGGGTCACGGGGGGCTGGAGCCTATCCCAGCCATCCAAATAGTTGTGGTGCCTAAACGTAACCAGTATATTGACTGAACACAAAGTTAAAAACAGCAAGTAAAAGTCAAAATGAGATTTCAGTGGGAAAAAAAAGTAAATGTTGGTACTAGAAATCACATTTGCTTGGCTGAGACTTCACTGACTCACACCTCCATCAACCCCGACAACCTCCAAATGCAGACATTTGTTCCTTTTTGTGTGCACAAATTGCGGCTCCACCATAATAATAATTATGATGTGATAACAGAGCTCCATTAAATGAGGAGGTATCGGCCTACTGAGCCTACTAGAAGATGGAAGAGGTCCCAACTGGCTCATAGGCATCAAATGATTCACAATAATAGCTGATAACATATAAAACGAGTGGTTTGACGTGTGCCCCCAGTTAAAATCCTGGCTGTCCTGGACTTTGACATGCTGCTTCTCCACCTGTTTCCTCACATTTCCTATCTGTCTTCACTGTCTCTGTCTAACAACGGCAAAAGAAAAGAACCTAGAAAACAGTTTTAAATAAAAGCCCATCACAATTTTTCACACATCATGGTGTCTGTTCATCAGAATACCAGTTCTGTCAAAAGGTAAAAACATATTTTTAAGTAATCCCTACCATCTTTTTTTTTGATAAACACATTTATTATGTTCCAAATAATACAGTATTAATTTTGACATATGAAGCAAAATCTTAATAAATCATGCAATCAAATAATTAGGTCTTTTAAATATCGTAAAACACTGATTCCTGCTTTGTGAAGGTCTGTTCTCCTCTTTGGTTATAAATGATGACTCACCGATACTGTGACGGTGATGTTATTACAGGTTATACGCCTTATTTTGATAGTATTGTATTGTGAGCCCCTCTGCTCAGCTGCTTGTTCTATTGTGTTGTGTCGCACACTACAAACACACATTCGGAACACATTCCCTCTACTTCTAATCACAAAAGGGAGCACTGATGTCTCTTTCCCCTCAGTAATCACTACCAGTTACTGCAGACACACACAGAGCGTTACATCTTCAGTGTGTGTGTCTGTCGGCATGCGGCCGATAATGTCTCAATGTGTGTCTTACTCACATTGTCCATAGTATCATCATTAATCATTTCTCCTCCGCCCAGACACGGCCATCAGTTATTGAGAGGTGCAATAATTTGGAATTGATTTAGTCCCCCCACACAGAGCCTGGCACAGAATATAAAATGCTCCTTTGGCAAGACAGAAGAATGAAAGCTAATGATAAAGGGCTGTCAGCATGTGAAACTCTGCAAATATCAGAGGTGTCTCTCTCCCTCTATTTCTTTCTCTTATTGTCTATTTTTGCCCCCCTTTTTTTATTTGTCAGCAGAACAACTAGGAGGCGAGACTCGATGGAAAGTGTTCCTGTTTCGAGCATTTACTTGTTTGTGAGTCAGTTTGGAAGAGGAGGAGGAGGAGGAGGAGGAGGAAACCTGATGGACGGAATCTCTCCCTCCTACGCAAAAACCCCTTGTGTTAACAAGGATACAGATTTAGGAGAGAGAGCGTCAGAGAGACAGTCACACAAACCTTGAGAGATAGTTAGAGAGAGACAATGAGAGGCTAAGAGAGCGACAGCTCCACGCTGAACAGCAGACTACTAAGCCTCTATAAATAGGAAAAAGATTGACGTACGAGGGTTGAGAGACCCTCTCAAAGCTTTTATTTTCCCTTTCTCCTCGAGATTTCATCCATTGATTTGAGCTTAACATTAGTTGGCATTGAGGCATTCAATAGGAAATAAAAACTATACGGTATACAACACAAACTCATTTACACATCAAATTGATCAAAAAATCGTGTCACTTCTTAGTAATTGCATCTCTAAGTTGACAAGTAGAATATTTCTTACTATGAGCAATCAAAAGCAAATACTTCAGAAAGACTGTACTGAAAATACAGACCTCAAAGTAGGAACTCAATGCAAGAAAAGTGACCTGTGATCACTGAAACAAAGCCTACATGAACAAATGTGGTTATAAAAAATATCTATGAATACAACAGCTTACTCAGTTTTGGACTTACGAGCAGTGTTTTCGTCTCCATCATGGCTCCACAAGGAAAAGAGTTGCCAGAGGACTTAAAAAATCTTACTGAGAGACTTCAAGGACACAGGAATATCAACTAAAAATAAAGGTAAACACAGTGGCAACAATAACCAGGAGGTATAAAAGAGGACATAGTACCACTAATCAGAGCCACAGTGGCTGTCCTAAAATCATACCTTGGACAGTGTACTACTATTTCTATCAAGCTTTGAAAAACAGATGGGCATCTGACATCTCTGACAGTGTGAAGGACATTGCAGAGAATCATTATATATCAATGCCACTGGATGCCATTCTTTGACCCAAAACAGCAAGGTTAAATTCTACTAAAGCGATATGAGTATTAGCCTGATGAATCAGATGAAACAAACAGAAATGTAGTAATCTCACAGGGCGTCCAGCATGTTCACCATGAACCAGATCAGGACTACTACAGTGAATGCATAGTCCCAACAGTGAAGCCTGGAGGTGGGAGTGTGATGATATATATGGGTTGCATTAGCGCAAAACCCGTTTGAGAGATGACATCTACATGGTACCATGAGTGTCTGTGGATATATACCAAAATACTGGCTGACAGGATGACTCCCAGTCTGCAGAAGCTTGGCAAAAGAGTAATATTCCAGCATGATAACGATCCAAAACACACTGCCAACATCACACGAGCGTTTCTAAAGAAGAAAAAAGTGAAAACTATGACCCGGCCAAGTATGTTCCCTGACATGAATCCAATAGAACACCTTTGGGGTATTTTAACGAGAAAGGCAGAGCTACACATCCCCTCCAGCAAAGGGCAACTGAAAAAATAGTCTCCGAGGAATGTCAGAACATCGCTCGAGAAATTTGTGCAGCACTGGTATTCTCCATGTCAAGGAGGTTTGAGTCTGTCATCAAAAATAAAGGCGAACATGTGATGTATTGAAAAAAATGAAAGATTTGAATCTCGGTAATAAAAGGTGTACTGACTCTTGCTTGCAGTGGGACTGGTAATTTTACATTCAATATATTAGGATATTGTGATTGTGTGTATACAGTAAGATTCCTGTGATATTAATCCTTCATTTGCTCCTGCCAAAATGAGCTAAACGAGCTAAACGATAGCAGCAATGGAGCATTTCAGAAGCTACTGATGCCCGTCCATTCTGGCGTATAGCTATCAGTTCCAAGTCTGATTGTTTTGTTGCTGTTCCAAATGTGAATTAGTTCTTGATAGCAAAGTTTTTCCTCCAAACATCCCTCCTCTCTCATCCACTATTGCCAATTGCCTGCCTGTCTCCCTTAGCCTCCTTCTCTGCACTGCAGATTCAAACACAAAACACATGTATTGCCTATCTCCTCCACTTTTCATTTCTTACTGCAAACATATTTTAAATGTTTGTGGTACCAACAATTCAACATCCATTTGCATTTTTCTAGCTGATGCAGGTTGTGTATACCTGCAAACATACTGCAGCTGTGAGCAGACTCAGATTGAGAAAGAAGGTGACTCCCTTTTCTTTGCATTAGGCGGCTTGACAAACTCTAAAACCTCAGTCAGTGATAACGAACATCACAATGTTGGTTATCAACTTTTTTAATAAACAAGGCTCCAAGCATGCTCCAATAAAGGGGAACATTTAACATTTCATTTGACTCTTCTTCAAAATGGACCAATGCCACGCCGCCCGCTTCAGTCAAAGGAGCAGGTTGTTATAATGGAGAGCTGTGAGGAATATGAAGAATTATTAGGGTAGCAAGCACTGACTACTAACTAAATTACTGCATTCATTTTAACACTCAGTGGTCTCTCAGTGCCTGCTGCTTATTTCTAATATCACAGCTGCGTATTAGAGCTCTTTAATTTTAAACTTTGTACATTAAACATGATACTAGAAAAGTGCATTTAGATGTGACAATGTCCCATAACGTAGGATACTTGGAAATCACTTTAGTTTCTGGCCAAACTCAATTAGTCAGTTTTCTAATCTGCGTTCATTTTAAGTGCAGTAGCTGCAGTGTAAAACAGACTTGGCAGCACATCAGTACCAAGCATGAAAACATATTTATGCATTCTCATCATCACCAGCTGAATGCATGAAGGTTCCTGTTGCAAGGTGACGCAAACAGTTTGTGCTACTGTAACTGAACGACTGTGGGATTACCAACGATCAGCTCAACAGGTCTGCAGATATAACACATTCCTTGAGCTGAGAATCTGTAACATCAGAAAGGGTGACGATTCTTGCAGTCAATTTAAACACTGAACAGAACCTCGTCCAGAGCAGGTTAGCTGTGTAGAATTATGTGGCATCTGAGTAATGCCTTAGACAGTGACATCTTTGGCATGAAAAGTTGAGTGGGGCACAACACGCTCTGCTGGTATAAGCAGCATCTGATGTTTCTGTCATACATACAGTACAACCTGAGATTGAGATATATATATATATATATATGCACAGAGGTGAGGCCTTGGACCTGCTGTGTGCGGACATACAGGGGATACATATTACTTAATTATTGTTATTTTCTTGTACTTTCTTCTATGTTTTTGGATGATGCTGTTTACAATAATTTCCCCAGTCTGGGATGAATGAAGTAGATTCTATTCTATTCTATTCTATTCGCCACATAAAATGGCAAAACCTAGACACTAAATGCAATTTCATATCAACATAATTCCAAAATACAATCTATTTTTCTGCATAGCATTAGTGGTAAATTTAGCCGTTATCAAAGAATCTACTTCATTCGCTTTTGTTTTTTTTTGTCTTGTTCAATTACAACGAAAACCAACCTAGCTTGCTGCATACTACCATCCACCATAACTGTACACGTTTATCTTTACATGTCATTCCAGTATTTTAATTGGATGACTTCGGCTTGGGGCCACAATAACTGTGCCTTGTGGCTGTATACGGAGAGCAATTTTGGTCACTATGATTTCAGCAGTTCATCACTTAAACAAATGCTGATGGACCAGCCCCATTCTCAGGTGTGTCAAGAGGAATTAAGCTGCTTGTGGATTGTGCATAAATGTTTGTAACGCAATCGTCTTGGTAACATAGTTGGTCTTTTTAGAGTATTATTATTCTTGCTAAAATATTCTTTACAGATTGTTACTCTATAAAGACCGTTTTTTTTCTCCACTTAATTATTCTAAGCCAGCATAGGGCTCCACAGCGGCCTCAAATGCAGAGATGGTACTGGCCTTAGATATAAACACAGGTGAACTACAATGAAGACGCAAACAGTCGGTGTGGGTCAAAGTGACATTTCAGGATGGTTTACTAAAATCAGGATCACTATCACTAGTTCTATAAAAAGTTAAAAACTCTAGAATCTTGCTGCAAGGGGGATTGTACCCAAATCAGCACGCTAATGCGCACTGTTCCAGCAGTGAATAACCAGAACTACATACAAAAACACACAGCAAACCTTAAACCACTGCAAATCAACAAGTGAACTGCATTAATCATTGCCACAACCGACACCAGCCTGCAGCGCTAAACACAACTTAGCAGAATAGTTGTCCAAGTACCAAAAATAATGTAAAGCAACTGACATAAAGCAAACTTCAACCAGCACACTGCCTGTGAATATGACACAATGCAAACTAAGCTCTGTAATCTCAGGTAAAAACAGAGCTTAACATCATGGACAGACTGTCTATTTGCTGCTGCCACTATTTGTGGACTTTTATGACACTTTATGAAAGCAACAACAAATTACATATTTCAGGAGGTATTCTCAACACTTAAAAGTTTGCTTGACTCACCAAGAAGTATTTGCAACAAATTTTCCAGTAAAATAACAACCACAGCTGCCAGTATTTTACAGCAATTTTATATTTTATTTAGCATAACTGAAAACAGTATTCCGCAGTAGAATATGAGGTTTACCAGATAATCAGAATTAAGTTTATATGATCTTAACCCGTGCCTGTAAACTACAATATGTTAATCTCTGAAAATGTACAAATACCCCTCTGAATTGCAGAAATAAACCATAAATAACAACATGTTTTGTATTTATGATCCAGCATTGAGATCTGGTCACTATAAGACCCAAAACAATAAAGGACAAAAGAGGAGGGCAAGTTGCTTTTTTATAAATCAGGAACATTTATGACAAATTATTGTATAAACAAAGAAAAACTGGTGTAAAGTTAGCACTCATATTCTAAGCTTGCTGAATCAGGTTGCAATTCTAAACAGCGCTTTGCAAAAATGTTGTGTTCAGTTTCACATTGTCAATGTAAATAGTCACTCTTGTTTTTGTCTCAAAAAAATAAAAGCATCAGATTTTACAGTGTTTAACTGTATTTTGGAGAAACAACACACGACTGTTAGAATTTGGCTGTATTATTCCAACAATTTATCACAGAGACAAGCTTTGCTTCCAGTTCCTGTAAATCTGCCGACAACGTTCAACACTTCCTCAGTCAGTTTCAAATTACAGCCTTTTTACTACAGAATATCTTCAAAATATGCCCAACTTTATTCACAGCAGCTTTACAGCCTCCACAAGAACGAGAATCCATAATTCAGTGATATCAATCTGTTTCGAGAATGGAATTTCTTTTCAGTGGAAAACTCAGAGGACCAGAGTGATGAATGTGGCGTATTTATGGACTAATGCTTTCAAAGTGCGCGCAGCATTGACGCCATCATTTAAACAGTGGCTGTATTATGTTGAAGTATCTGTTTGTGATCGTTTTTTTTTTCTTCCTCGTGTGTTTTCTTCCTGCTCTTCCTTCCCTTTGTTGCTTTACCTTCTCTTTATAGTTATCTCCTGGTGTGTGCAGCTTTTGTGTGTTGCTGTGTGTGAGGCAGCGGTCTGGCAGAGGCCGGAAAGCAGGTGGGCGAGAGGAGCTGAAGTGACACCTGGTAACAGGCTGACAGCCCCAAGGAGAGATGCAGCACTTTCATCCATGACACATCTCAACATCCTCTCCTTCCCATCATGAACTTTTACGCGCACACACACACACACACATATATATATATATATATATATACTGTCACACAGACTCACTAAAAAACAGCATGTATATACAGCACACACAGAAGCAATCCTCAAATTAAACTGAGCAGGTGTCTTGTATTCTCCAAGTTCTGAAAAAAAAACTATTGTCTTTTCAACAATCATGTGGTGTATTTTGTGCACGCTGCCTCAGTTGATTGCAACAACTGCGGATACAATTACGCTTATCCACAAAAAAGATGAAAATAGAAAAGTTCATTAACTGAAAAAATGCTCTCATTAAAGCACAGCTGCCTATACAGTATATAATATATGCAATGCCTCCTACAACTTAGCTTAACTTAGAAAAAAAAAATCCACTGTGTATTTTATTTAGATTTTTGGTTAGACATTATAATTAAAATAAAAGATACATAGTTTACTGGAACAACAACAGCAGTCCTGCTTGAGGCTTGTTTGAAACAATAGAGGAGAAGTTTGAGCAGATAAATCTATGTGTAACAACAATAAACATTTCAATATTTTTTTGGACACTCTGGTATTAAAACTGCCTGCAGGAGCAAAATCTCAACCTATACGGATGAGTGCAAAAAAAGTAGGACTATAAACTAATCTGCCATAATATTAAGACACCAGCATTCCCTATTGTCTGCAGGGACCATCAGTAAGAAAAATCGCTTAGGACAAGCTCGAGGAACATGACCAAGAGCTCAAGGCATTGACCTGACCTCAAAAATCCCATCTGATCGAGCATCTATGGGATGCGAGCCCCACATGTCCTGGTACCACATACCAAAGGAAACCCTCAGAAATCCTGTGTCTATGCCCTGAGGAGTCAGAGCTGTTTTGGCAGCATGAGGGAGGCCTACATAATATAAGGCAGGTGGTTTTAATGTTGAGCCTGATCTGTGTCTGTTCCTAAACACAAAAATAAATAAAACATTCATATTCAAACATTTTGACATTTATAAGTGGCTACTCTGCCACAATTGTTACCCTCTCAAATGCTGCAAACTGTCCATAAGAAGAGATTCCTTTAGATTTTATATTGTCAATTATAAAATAAATAACTGCTCTTTAAGTGCTACACATTAATAGTCAAATTCAACATCAAAGCCAGCAGAGCAATTTCAGCTTCAGAATGGTGCAAAGTAATACGGCCATTCTCTACCCATGCTGACGTTAAGGACACAGCCATGAGTTAGTTACAGGCTCTGGTTTCAGCAGGAAGGCTGATTATAGCGTGCAATGTGAGCTAATACCAAGCCGCAACTTCTGGGGCTGAAAAATGAAGCCAGTGCAGAAGTGCCAAAAAAAAAAAGAAAACTGGAGTTCCTCAAATGACCAGTTGAGGCCAAAAGGGAGTCATTCCCCATAGACCCCAAAAATGTCCAACTTTACAGCAGAAATAAACATGTTTACCGCCTGGTACGAAAAAACTGTTTGGTCTCTATCACTGACTTTATGTTCATTACATGGCATGGTGGTACTTTTTTTTTTATAACTCACCTGTTTAAACTGTATTAAGGTTTAAAGTTCTGCTTAATTGAGGGCTACTTTGAGTGACAGGCGGGTATTGTCACAGGACAGTCTATCACTCAGAATCCCTTAGCTCCACTCTGCTCCATCTCTTTGCTCATTTTAGGATGAGCCTGACGCAAGGTCCGACTTACTACATCAGTTTCTAACTAGTTTACCTCATTTCACCCTTCCTAACATTTAGAGGAGAAATATGGTCTGAACTGATGCTCGGCCCAGATTATTTGGTAATGTGAGTGGTTCGCAGATCCAGTTTCAAACCTCCTAAACTGCTCACAGACTCATTGAGGCCACCCTGAAAATATCAAACATGTTTCATATTTACTAGCTGTGGACAGTGTTGCCAAGCAGCGCTAAACCCTTATGGTCTGAGGGGAACTCACATTTTTCTTTGTTGGAGTGGAAGTACAGCGTGTTGACATAAATAGATTTCTGACAGTAACTGCTTGGGTCACTGACTCATGAAAGTCTCATCCCAAACCCAACATGGCATATCACACATTTCTGGTCAAATGTATAGACCATTAAACACCCCTAGGTGCTAACAATCAGTATCAGCCATTGTAATGTACATTCATTTTTTCAGGTCCCTGTTTATCTGAATTTTTAAGAGCTCAAACTTTTCCACTTAAACGCCTTCTGTTTTACTCTCACATCCCGAGTACCTCAGAGCCACTGGGCTATGCTAATATGGCGATGGTACCAACATAAACACGCCGAGAAGCAATACGCCAAGATGGACTTGCACCCCAAGGTGCTAAACTCCATCAGCCTGAGAAATGGATGCTCTCGTTGTTTACTCCTGCTCAGGTAATTCTATTGTTGCTTCCTCCACAATGCACTTATTGGATTCATTTTCTATATGGATGCTGTACATAACTGAATGTGATGGTGCAAAACCTTCAGCTTCCACGTAGACATGAACCGCTCACAGCAGTCAGCACCAATTACTCACAAGCCAGTCGGCCAGCCAGCCAGGGAAACACACGAAAGTTATGGTTCAATTAGGAAAGAGGGTAAAAATAATCTAATCCATAAATTAGCTTAAGTCAATTAGGACAACTCACCAATTAAGGACAAATCTGTTACTTGAGGGCAGAGCTATAATGAGGTTGCGGGAGGAGCCACGCTGAGACTGTGTCCTTGCTTGTTTGTGTCACGCTCAGCAAACACTAGGCTTTGACCATGTTTTTGATATGGAATTAGACTCCAAATTGAATTTTGCTGGGACCAAGCCCATGTCTGGCCACACAAGGAAGCAGGAGACACAGTGTGAGAGAAAGAGGGAGGAAGAAAAAAAAAAAAAGAGGGAGAGAGACTGAGAGAGTATGTGCTTGTGTGACTATTTATAGATGCAGTGTCAGTCTGAATAGAGTAGATGTAGAACCTTGTGTGTGTGTGTGTTGTGGTGCAGAGTGACTGATTTTCATCTCACTCAAGGCTGGCAAAGCCCCAGTGTTTCTGTGGGGTGGGGCAGGAGTACTTATAGAGGGCTAATTTTCATTTTTAAATAACATAAACGACTCGAATTAGCGAAGAGACAAACAATTTCAATTAAATCCAGAGTAAGGAGATGAACAGAAAACTCGTCACCTGATTCCCAACACATTCTTCTAACCGCTGACCTCCTCTGTGAAGAAACTTGAGCTTTAAAGCAGGCTGACCTCCCTGACCCTGCGCTCGATCACGCCTCGCAGGCTCTCTTCCCACCTCCTAATCTTTGCAAGGTGCAACATCCAGCGCCGTTTCCTGCCCCGTCACGCTGATTCCCTCAAGGTGCCTTAAAATCAAAGAGAAAAGTGTAACACTCGGAAAACATCTTTGCTGGTCATAACAGAGGCCGATTTTTCTTTTCCGGGAGATCAGCTGTAACATTTTATGATGATAGAAGGCAGCACTAGAGGCAGGAAACCACAGATCTTAGCAGCTATTGAGCGCTACAGCATTGCGCACATCAGAGACCGTGAACCTTTTAGAAAGAGGCGTGATGATGACAGCGTGTAACGGCGTCTCTTTTATGTGTTTGTTCTTCTCTGCCAGCCTCCCCTCCCTCCACACAACATGGCTTGTCAGTGAACTGTGGAGTGATTCGGTGGGAGTGAGTGCAGGTTTACTGGGAGGTCTGAATTAAGACACCTTTGACACCCGCCTTGGCCGGGGTTATTCATACACCAAATCTGCCCTCGCGTAACCTCCGCGAGTACTAAGTGAGGGAGTGGAAAGGGGCAGGGGGCAGAGCTGATGTTGACAGAGGCTGACAGGGCTCTGCTGCCCCAGGACAAGAGGCCTGGAGGCAGAGAGGGAAGGAGCCCCCCTCTGCTTCCCGGTTCCACTTCTAGTATGAGGGGAAATTAAGCCTTGTCTCCATTTCCCTCATTGCTTTCCTGCCTCAGCTCAAGACCTCATCCATGCAGGCCTTTGGAGATGTTGGGGGAATAAGCTGATGAGCTGCTGCCAGAGGCTAGGTAAGGCTCCGAGTCTACACCACCGAGTCGCCATAGCCACTTAACCCTTTCTGTTCCCCTGCCAGCAGGGCCAGAAGACCTTACCTGAGGTGATTACCACATGGAGCTCAGCACCTGGCAACCATTCATCATTCCCAGCAGCACTGTAGCCTTTTGATACCCTGATATGGCTCTAATGGCACTTGCGTGAGGGGCTCATATGCATATGTATGCACGCAAAATTTAGGGTTTGGGTAAGTACAATTTGAAAGGATATCCATTTGGCCCTTTCACCCCTGGAAACCAAAACAAGAGTCTCACATGGCAGACCCAGGAGGACGCCACTGTACTGACAGATGGCAAGGTCAAATGAATAACTTAGCCATGGCGAATTCAAACACTAATGCTGGCGACCTTTTGAAAGGGGCGAGGAGATGGATGAAGACAAATGGGGAAAGAAGAAGGAAAAAAAATATACATGAGAGGAAAGGTGAGTAAATCTGGGAGCCGGTGGGAAAACACAAGCTTCAAATCCTGGCAGGCAAAGACCTAAAAATAGGAAAACAAAGGCAGCTGTGCAGCCTGCATCTCTACGTATCCACATTACAGCAGCTGTCTCGGTGCCACTTTTTGCAGGAGAAAGGTGAGTGTCGGAGTGAATGGAAGCAGGAAGAGCAAAAGCAGTGTCAGCGCAGAGGAAGAGACTGGACCTTTTTCTGTCGAGGGCTGCAGAGATCCAACAGATCTTTTACATGTGCTGAGATGTGATCTTCTCCTGGGTGGATTCAGTTCTGGTTTGGTCAGAAGGGCACCACAAGTCGTTTACTTCTGGTTTCCTAAAGAAAGCGGCGCTGGAGTATAATTAAAGTCAACACGCAAACATTTTGGAAGTACACTTTCATTAAATAATGTATAAAACTAATTAACAATCAAGTCAAAATGCTACTGAGAGTTTTTTTTTGGTGGTTATTTTACACATGAATAGTGAAACAGTAATGCCATTTACCTCAAATGAGATTTTATTAGCATACAGTTTCATTCCAAACTCAAGCTTTCAACTTCTGTTCATTACCCATTTGAGTGACTTTGACACTTAGTTGGATTCTGGTTCTGAGTAGCACTCCTAACAACGCATTTTTGTTTATTTCTTAATTATTTGCTCCTTTGGCAGTGATCACAGCTGTCTGGCTCATTACTCAGCTAGCAGGTATCAATGGTTCTGCAGCGAGTACATATATAACACTCCAGTAATTCAGTTACTTGACATGCTAAAAATAAAAAAAAAATCAGAAAAATATTTTTTTAAGTTTGTAAAAAATATATATGATGAAATACGATGAAATGCAAAATAGAATAATTATATTTGAGCTGATTTA
>NW_007578243.1:364239-368865 GCF_000690725.1 Stegastes partitus
TTTAATTTCACTTAAAGTATTAAAGCACTAATAACCGAAAAAAAATGCTGCATGTGCTGGAAATGGCACCAAGTACACTGCATACAAAACGAGTATTAAAAAGCTGTTGGAAGATTTGTGCAAAAACTTGCAGTTAAGGTGTGAATTTTTAAGATTCCAAGACTTTACGCCTTGCTTTGTTCATTAGAAGCTGCTGCACTCTCGACACACATTATTTGCACATTTGACAGGACCGATAACATGCCAGAAAACACAAATCGCAGGCAGGTGACAGCAGCCACCTTTAACGAACTGAACGCAGAAACTAAAATAGCAGATTTCGACAACCGAGGATTCACTGATGTCAGGATTGTGGCCGGAGTGCATCACGTATGGGTGGTCCTGCATCTGATTTGAGGGAATTTGTGTGGAAGTCGTTATAATGACCACAGCCTGCTGCAGACGCAGTGCAAAGACACTAAAAAAAAGGAGATGTTTACAGGTCATGCATTGTTATCCTGTGTAAAAACCAAAGCATACAAAACTAGGCCATTTGTGGACTGCTTACATATGAATAGAAACATATCTGGGCATGACAGATGTATCACTGTGCTCTGAGCTCTGTAAGGGAGCATCATTAGCACACTGACTGACATAACTGACAGCTGGCACTGAGAGGAGAGGGATGGAGGGTGAAATAGAGGGGGAGGAGACAGAGCAGAATCTGTGCCAGCTATCACCCTCTGGCTGTTCTCCACCGTTTTAATCACAGCAACAGTGCTCTCACTCGGCAACCCCTTGGAGACCCAGGTACCTTAGCCACACTTGACATTAACCACAAGGCGAATACACCCATGTTTAATACAGACAAGACTCCTTGCCACCTTCTTTCTTTCTCTTTCATTACCCTCACTGAGTATGATAACAACCAGGGGACACACTGAGCAAAGAAATATATATTTTCAATCACTCGTTTTTTTTTTTTTTTTTTTGCTTTGTTCTCTTCTTTTCCTCCCCTCTTGTTGTTTTGTGGTGCAGCTTAAGATGTAATCCTCTGTTTATTTTCATTTATTCCCTGAGTGCAGTGAGCTGAGGACGGCTCTTTCAGAAAGTTACATCACTGATGATAGGACCTATCGCCGTCGACCGCTCGTATTTGTTTGCCGTTGGCTTCTTGTCAAAACAAGTTCTGCTGAGTCTGACCCAAACGTATTTTTGGCGACGCCTGTGCCAATTCTGACAAAATGGTGAGGATGAGTCAGGACAGGGGTGCTGGTACTAGAAACTTGGATTTTCTCTTTAGGGGCGGGGTGGATGCATTGAAATGTATCCCGGAGTGGGACAGAGTGCAGCAAAGGTCTGGACACTCTTCAGGGAACGGAGCTGCAGACACTGATGAGGGGAAACAAGACTGCAAGGGGGGATGAAAAAGGTAGAAAAAAAACACTGGTGTAAGCACAGAGATATGCCTATTCTGTCGGATTATCGTTATGTTTTACCAGCATTACCAGCATGTTCACAATCAGTCCCAGCATTTAAAGTGTGACAATTAAGCACCTTTGAGAAACTGTCCAGAATGTGAGAGATCTTCTTTGCTATACTGGACATGTTCTATACATGAAGAGTAGAGGTATTTAGGCTTAAATGATTATAATATGGAAAGTTAATAGACAGAAAGGTGATAAATGAAAGAAAAAAGCAACATTAGGCAACTTAGGAAGGTGTTGTGCTACCATGTGTCGCCACAACTTCCGTGCAACTTGGCATTTATTCTCCAAGTCTCTGGAACATTTCAAAAGATGCTCCCTCATTTGGTTTTTTGACGAAGGTGCTTGATCCAAAATCTTAGATAGGTTGAGATCTGGTGACTGAAGATAACGTAAGAAACGATTCACCTGATTTTCATACTTATCAAACCATTCAGTCACCCCTTGTGCCCTGTGGATAGAAGCATTGTCATTCTAAGATAAGCTAAGATAAGCTTAACTAAGTTAAACTGAGCTAAGCTAAGCTGAGATAAGCTAAGGCAAGATAAGACAAACTTTTGTGAGGAAATTTGCAGTGTTACAACAGCAAAGGGGAAACAAACATGTAGGGACCATCTGTAGAAGACTGAAGCAAATGCAAAATATACACAAGTACTGATTCTCACATGTGTGGATATTCTAGAATAGAAAGCTACCAGATGCCCTCATTGTAGGGGTCAAGCTTAACCCTATTCCCTCTGTAGTTGATTTAACTCCTGAAAACCTATCTCTCTGTATCAATGTTTTTTTTTTTTTTTTTTTACATAAAAAGTAATTATTTCCTTCATTAAAGAGGCTTGCTACTCTACACCTTTACTTCCTCTAGAACATGAAGTTGCTGCCATTCTCACCAGCCTGCAACTCGAGCACACCAGCTCACTTGCAGCTCTGCTCAAACACGGTAAAACTTTCTGGCAAGTTGTAATCATGGAGTAATTCAGCTATACATGTTGAAACTGGTGACCAATTCTGAGGAAGAGTAAGGATATGGAAAGCCACACTCTGGACTGGTTCCATAGGTTTGTTATATAGGAAACCATTGGAGTCTGAATCTGTATTTTTTGAGATTTCTACCAGCCCACTTGACTTTCAAGGTGAAGATGCTAAGTCATGGCATTTTTTTCTTATTTATTTTTTTACTCAGGATGTGTCTTCCAACACACAAAACACCATATGGACATGTTCACAAGGTAAAAAATGTGACTTTCACTAGTGAGGGTATTTAAGTTGTCACCTGTCTGTTTATTTTTGTTCCAAAAAGGACGATTCTCTCGATCTAGTCAATTTCTCTCCTAAAATAATCCCTGGGTATCCTCCAACCACATCAGCCCCTCATCATCATGTAATGTTTGTGCTAAACCCGCAGAGATGTTTATTTTGGTCATGCATAGCAATTTGTAATATTAGCACCAAATTTTCTGCATCTTGAGAGAAGGCCATAAAAAGTTTGAGCTGTCACTGTAAAACACATTTTAAGGCAGAGTTTTTGGGTCTGAAGCTAAAAATACTTATAATGATGTCCCCAAAGAGTCTGCAAACTTTGTATCCATTATAAACACAAAGTGTAATTCTCTGTTTTATCTGCAGAGACCATGATGAAAGTATAAGCTGAAGATTGTACTGTACCGAGCAAATTAATTCTTTTGGCATTTAGGTTCTATTTGCATAAAACAAAAACCTGAAGCGACCCGAGTAATATATTAAAGCTAAACCTTGACTGTCGTGCTGTAGCAGAAAGTCAGAGTCTGCAGCTGTTTAATAAAGCCTGTGTGGCAGAACTGACCTTGAGATCTCTCTGGAATTTGTTGAGTTTTTGTGAACATGTCCTGTTGCTGTTCTCTGCAATGGCCTCTGTCCAGCAAACTGACCAGCCTCTCAGGTGTTGGCATCCCTGTGCAACACACACACAAAACACACATGTACAAAAACAGCTTCATGGTAACATATCTGCAAAACATTCAGGGCTATTACAAGGCCAGCATTCACAATACAAAAGTACTTCTTCAGACCTCATGGCTAATACATTTATACAGCCATTGTTGAACCGCACACTCAATGCTATGCTACATGGCACTATAAACTGTAATTCAGCAGGAGACTACGCTGACGAACAGAGGAGCACAATGGAATAAAACTTGTATATCTTCTGTATTACTGTGTGGAACATAATTATACAAGGAGAGCGCCAAATACAGCAGCATGTCCAATGAATGGACGATAAAACACGCTGGCTCTCCAGTCGATAAAAAATGTGGAAAAAACAAACCGTTTTTACTATACAATGCTTACTTTTTAAACAGCCAGTCGTTGTTGTTAATGAAAAAATCCTATCTGATTGCTCCTGTAACCTTGGTTTGAGGAGCAATCGAACCTCTTGACAATGTTTAATTAATGATATTACGTCAGTCAGACCATCTTCTCCATACTTCATAATGGTCAGGCAGTAAAACCAGTAAATTCTGAATGTTTCACAGTGCTCAAAATCTGATAATAGATTTTGCCATCAAAGAGCCGTGTTGGGACATGTAGAGCTGAAGTGAGGCTAATATGTTAAGCAAGAAAGCAAAGCAAAGACGGAAAAAAAAACAACAATTCTCTGTTCATTGTGGACGACATCTGTTCCCTCACATTAATAAACCCACAGTCTAAGTTCAAACTGTGAAAAATAAGGCCGGGAAGGAGTGAAAAACAAAGCCCAGGAAGAAATAAATAAAAAGCTGTTACTGCTCTTCATGTCTCGCCTGATTCACACATGTTGGTCACACACACTTGGAGTTTTCTTTCAGTGGATTAACAACTTGTTTTGTTGACTGTCAGTAAGGTCAGCTTATGTGAGGATAACACTACAATATGCTCGGGCTATGAACTTGGTGCTCTGTCAGACCTTTTTAGAATCCACATTTGTTATTTTTTTTGCCATCTTGAAGAAGCTGCCTTAATGCTGAATCCTTCTGTTTCTGAGCCTCCAGGTTTATGCCGAGCAACACTGCAAACACAAATGTGGAGCAAAAACAGCCAATAAAGTCTTTATGGTGTTGTAAAGAATGCGGCTGGGTGAAGAAGCTAAAAACGTTATCATGACAAAATGTTTCATTTTAGTCACTATTGATAATTACTGATC
>NW_007578243.1:369619-380967 GCF_000690725.1 Stegastes partitus
AAAATGTTCTGGCTTGTTCATATTTCTTCAAACCGATCACAGCTGTAATAGGTGGGGCTATACAAAGAATGCAGCTTTGGTGTTTCCTCAAAATAGTGAAGTGTGGAGTTGTTGGGATGGAACATTTGCATGTAGGGAGGTGTGCATTGTAATTAAAATGGATTATTCACTTTTTAAAAAAAAACCCTGCAGGGTTACCTCCCAATTCTTGATAAAATGTTTAGAGTGGTAGGTTGCTGTCTGCACGTTGTTGTTGTTCCCCGTATTGAAGTAAACGGCAACACAGAGATGGCGGAAGGAAAAGTAAAGTCGACTGAAATGTGCGGTAGCTTATACCCGCATACTATATCTAGTGAGTAGGACAAAGTTCAGAGTGGCTGGCCTGGATCAGGGATCCCACACCAGGCTACATTTGCACCCTCACTTTAAGTATGCAAATTCTTGGTGCAAGCTGCTGCAAATGCACCACTTAGACGGAAGTGGTGGGAGATACAAGGTCGTGGGTGCTTTTAGAACGTAAAGCCGTCTCTCAAGAGCAACCATTAGTTCCCGACGGCTGCAGCCTTCACCAGGGGAGGTGCAGACGGGGGGTGACGAGAGGCCGAGGCGACCACAGACTGGCATGCCTCGGGAGACCTGCACTGAAGCCAACAGGGAGAGTGACAGAGGGTGAATGGGGTCTATTACCAAGGGATACGATAGGCTGTTTATGAGCCAGGAAGGGAGCACGCATGGGATTTGTTCATGTAACTGAATTTTGTGTTTTCATCATGTGCTTTCAAGGCAGTTTGCATCTGATGCATCTGAACAATTTTCATGAACTGATGAAGCATCTATCTCTTGTTATGACCCAGACCTAGCAGAGAGTCAGAAAGAACTAGTTGGAATTTTGTTATTATTTGTCATAAAAAGAATTACAAATATTAAATAAATATACAAAAATAAAGAAGGAAATGCTGCATAAATAACCATCATCTTTAGACGTCTGTGTCAATGTGCTCAGTAAGAGTTGTGACAGACAGTGGAAGAGCTGCAACATTGAGGAATGTATGTGAGGTTTAGTTTAATTGTTTCACAGTGTGAGGAGGGAGAGAGTGAAAGGAAGGAGACAGTGGGAGGTATAGTGGTGTTTTGTGTGAAGGAATAAGTGGAAGGAGACAGAGGGGTGAAAAGGGAGTAAAACACTGGTGAAAGGAGATGTGTTTAAAGTAAAAAAGGGTAACAGAGGATGAGGGAATATATAGGGGACAGGAGGAACTGGCTGGAGGCCCAGGTATCCTCCTTGGCCCCACACAAACTCGAGCTCCCACGGCCCTGATTGCCAATGCAAAAGCTTTGATTCACTGGATTGATCTTTACAAGTGTCCTTCTCCTCCCATCTCCTCATAATGTGAACCTACAGTCATGTGGTGACGTCCCAGCTTCCAGGCCTTCACCTGCAGCTCGAAGCCGCCCTATTTTGAAGTGACTTGGGTCCTAATGAGGAACCAATAGCTTGCAATGGGTATTAGAGATGTTAATGTAATTCATATATGATTAGCAACTTTATCTTAATTGGAGACGCCGTATATGTGCAGCAGAAAGACAGGCAATGCAGGAGCAGGGAGTACGGAGACAGTAGGGAGGGCTGCGGTGAAAGAGATGGATGTGTGAGGAAAATGAAAAAAGACAAAGAGAGCAGAGGACATAGCTAATGATTAGAGAAAATGAGGAGGTGAACATTTGATGAGACTGTATTTCTATTAAATTGTCAAAGAACTCTCTCCGGTTGTGTTGTGTGTGTGGGTGCCCTTCACATCGGCACAGTAATGTGGCTGACCCAAATGACTGGGATATTATTGGGGGAGCGAGAGACGGAGGCTTCTGTTGAATACTGATGAAGCTCGGCACAAAGCTTCCTCCTGGCCTCATTAACCTGCCGAAGACTGTCTTTTGTTTTCCTCCGCAATGCTCCAAACATTCCCGACGTCCTATCTGAACAGGTTTCGGAAGTCACACCAGGTGGAAGGAGGAGAGGCAGCCTTCAAGTAGTGCAGGAGTGGCAGCAGAAGTCAGAGGAAGGGAGGAGGGGAAAAAAAATGGGTAAGTGGAGTAGTTTTACTGCTAAATTCTGTCACAACAAAAGGAAGACTTTAAAAGACGAAATCGAGCAGAGGAGCGAAAGATGTTGAATGTGTGAAAAAACTTTAAGGAGGTTTAAAATGTGCTGGAAAGTGCCAGATGGAGAAAGGGGAAAAGTCAGCCGCTTTGATGAAGGAGAAAATAAAATAAAACAAAACGCAACACAAAAACTCAGATGTGTCTTCTACCGCATCTGCAACAACTAAACAGGAAGCAGAGGCGGCGGCGGCGGGAAGAGGGAGAGAGAAGTGGAGCGAAAGGATGAGAAGAAGGTAAAAGTAGGACGAGAGGTTTGTGCGCTTTCATATGCCTCGGCGCAGCACGCCGTTGTTTTGTTAGCCGCCGTGTGTGGCAGCTGTGTGTGTGTGTTAGCGCAGGAGATTTCAATTTCATCTTTAATGGAAACAGCAAATAGGGGAACAAATAAAATGTGAAAGAGAAGAGCAAATCCTTCCAACGGAGGCCCCCAGTCGGAATGGATGATGAGGCCGACATGAAGTAAACACTCTCGCGAAACAAGGTGGGGATGGAGGATGGAGGGGGAGGAGGGAGAGACGGGAGACGACAGGGGAAACTGAGGTGAGGAGGGAAGAGAGAGGGGGAAAAAAAAAGGTGGAGTGATGGGAGCACTCGGAGGAAAAAATAGAGCAGCAAAGCAGGAAGAAAAAAAAAAAAACGGCAGAGCGAGGGGTGAGGAATGATGACGGGACATAGGGATCAGTCATGGTGTGTCTTCCAGTCAGAGTCGTCACTTATACTGTGGAAGGTAGCAGGCGTGTAGTCAGAAATCATCAGGAGCAGGAACAGATTAGATACAGGCTATTGGTTCTGATGAGACCTCGTATAGATCAGTAATGGCTCAGTAGGGACAGAGGAAAAGAGTGCGGGGGGAGAGACGGAGCAGCAGGAAGAGGCTGGTTTCCTCTAAAGTAGATGCCCTGGATGTAAAGGAAATTACAATATACGGCAAAAAAAAAGAAATCATTGTTCTGTGAAAATGATTTGTGTATCAAGCGGTGCATCAGCTAAAAATGAAGTATTTCACCATATGTGTAATACTTGGTAATTCCGCCTTTCTCTGTTAATCCACTTGACAGTTGGACGAAGACGCTGTGGAAGCGCAGACAGAAGATAAAGGGGAAGACGGGAGCGGAGGCCTCGGCCTGCTGTTCTGCCATGCAGGGACGTGACCACCCACCAGGCCAGTCAAGGCTGAGCCCTCGCATCATGTCAGACATGCAGATAGACACCCAGCTGAGTCATCTGCTCCTTCGGGAGATGGGACAGATGGACGGACACAGAACATGCAAATGCGCGCGCAGACACACACACACAACGCACACAACTTCGACAGACACACACCAGAAAGCCATGCTTCATAAAAGATTTTTGTGTGATCATGTGTGCCAAAGCAATGCCAACACACACACACACACACACACACACCTACACACACACACACACACAGATCGGCCTGAATACTTTCATTGAAGGCTTTCTTCTTTCTTGGATTTTGTTCTTTAATCCACTTAACGCAATTTTTGTCGCGTATAATGTGAATGCAGTGTGTCAAAATGGAATTAATATGTGAGACTCGCCTCGTCTCGGCAGGTAAAGGCTGATTTATATTAACATTCTGGACTACCAAATTCAATTTGAGCTAAATTAAGCATGTTTGATTAATGTGCGCTGCCCCTGACAAATCAATACGAAAAGATGCAAACACACAGATACACAGACATACATCAAGCAATCAGAGATGACAACAATGAACAAACGCTTTAACCCAATGAGTCCTGCATTGTTTGCAGTGTAATTTCACTGCCTTTACTTTGAAGCTCTTATCTTGGTCACTATAAGCGCTGGCCACACATGCTGTGACTTTTTTCAGAATAGTCTCACTATCTGGATCTCTGTATAAAAAGACGCATAACCTTTTGGTAAGAGAGTGTCAGTATCCACAGTGAGTCCTGTATGGACTTGGGCTGAAAGGCTATTCAGAGAGGAAGAAGCCATTACCACAAAAGCAACACAAAAAAAAAGCCAGATTACAGTTTTCAAATCCACACAGGGACAAAGACCTTCATTTTGGAGACATGTCCTGTGAAACTAAAATTGAACTGTTTGGCCATAATGACCATCGCTACATTTGGAAGAAAAAGGGGGAAGCTTGCGAGCCTGAGAACACCATCCCAACTGTGAAGTATGGGGGTGGCAGCATCATGTTGTGAGGTTGTTTCACTGCAGGAGAGAATGGTGCACTTCACAATATAGATGGCATCATGAGAAAAGAACATTACGTGGAAATACTAAAGGAACATCTCAAGACATTAGCCAGGAAGTTAAAGCTTGGGTACAAATGGATCTTCCAAATGGACGATGACCCAGAAGCATACCGGCAAATTAGTTAGAAAGTGGCTTGAGGACAACAAAGTCAATGTTTTGGAGTGACCGTCACAAAGCCCTGATCTTAATCCTGTAGAAATGTTGTGGGCAGAGCTGAAAAGGTGTGTGCAAGCAAGGCGGCCAACAAACCTCACTCAGTTACACCAGTTCTATCAGGAGGAATGGGCCAAAACTCTATCAAACTATCGTGAGAAGCTTGTGGAAGAAAACCCAAAATGTTTTACCCAAGTCATACCGGTTAAAAAAACAATGCTAGAAGTTTGATCTGCCTTCACAAACTACGTTAGTGGAGAAACACAAGATAGTATGAAGGTGGCATAAATAATCTACACTATAAATAATACTATACACTACACTATAAATAAAAGAAATTCATAAAAACAACAGTAAAATATTGCAACAAGAGTGCCAGGGAAAAAAACAGTGAAAAACAAGGAAATACTTAATAAAAGTGTAAAAACAGCAACAACAACAAAATATTCTGTGAAGTAATGATATTGTAAATATGTCAGTGTAATTTTACAGTCACACATTGTAAAAGAAGACATTTTCTTTGTATTAGTATATTATTTGATGTGAACATCATCAACAGTTTTGTCCTGTTTTTGTTTTTTGTTTTTCGTCCCTCTCTGAGTCTGGTTCTGTCGGAGGTTTTTTTTCCCCCGCGGGGGTTTTCGGTTCCTTCCCACTTTTGCAGACTGCTTGTGGACTGCTGAAGCTTAGAGGGAATCCAAATGTTTGGGATTGTTGGGTGTTTCTGCCTTTGTTGAGCGCTGTGAGATGACTTGTTGTTGTAAATATGCGCTATACAAATAAAATTGAATTGAATTGAAATGGAATTTAGTCAATGTTCAAATAATCCCCTTTTCTGTGATTTTACTAGATATTATCTGTAGTTTGTCAAAACGGTTAAAATCTGCAAAATAACTTTAAAAAAATGATTTACTATTTTTCAATCCTTAACATACATCATTTTGCTAATAGCAATTTTTTATTCTTTTTTTAAAGAAGATATTTTTACTGACTTAAATACAGTAAAAAATAGTGTAATTTTATTTTTTCATTTTTATTGAAATGTTAAAATAAAAATACAGATTTGAGACGTCGACATTATAGTTTTGTTGCTTTTTTTTGTTTGTTTTTGTTTTAACAGTTAACATGTAAATTGATTTTTTTCCCCCTATGATATTTTGCAATTTTAAAAAGAAGTAAAATAATTGCAATGAAAAACATTTTTTTTCAGCGTGCCAAATTTCTTTACCTAATTTTAGTCCACTAGATTGAATCAACTGAATTGCTCCCAATGAACATCAAAACACCAGATAAAGAAATATTTTTTTAAAGTATGGTGAGTACTTATCTTTCCAGCACCTTTTTCTTTAATTTACCAACCACAGACAGAGAAAGAGGGTGCAGGACAATGTGTGACCTGGGATCTGGAATTTCTTTTGGAACCGTAGAGATGGAGGCTGTTCTTGAACTTCTTGTGTTCATCAGTCACACAGCAGCCCGTTCAGCACCTCACACATGTCCTGCTCCTGTGGGGAAAACAAGTGGCAGGGCCGGAATCTGGAAGAGAATAGTGATGAGAATGTTTTTCTAATATACATCATATCAAAGACTCCCACTGATGTAAATGTTTTGATGCCTGTGTAGCCAAACAGAGTGCAGATTTCATTACTTCACTTCAGTGGGGTCAAAAAGTCCTTCAAAAGCGTGTTCGTGATTATCATGAAGGTGAAATGATGTCACATCTCTCTTTTTATCAAAGAGCAAATGAGTAATTTCCTTCCCTGCGTCCCTGCACAATTATTACAATCAGCACAAAGTATGACAGGCATTTTAATTTGCAGTCTGTAAGTAATATTAAATAGTAATGGAAGGTGACTCTTCTCACAAACTGCCAAATGTTCAGAATATCTTACGGACAAGATAATAGGTGAACACTCACTGCTATCTATATCATTTCAATACATCGCCGTCTATTTTACGAGTGTATTTGTTTTTGTTGGTCATTTCATTTCCACAGAGGCTTCATATTTGTCCAGGATATGAGACTCATGGATGAGAAGAATCTGAACCTCTGTCTTGGCTAAATCTCCCTGAAGAGCGTCCAAGAGCTTGTGGCTTTCACCGAGTTCTGCCAGTGTCTGGAGGGGAAGCTCACACTGCATGTGTGGCTCGCCTGCCTGCATCAGACGGCTGAGCTTTCTAGCATCCAGCATGGCCAAGAGACAAGGACGCTCTCCATTTGAGTCTCCAGTTTGATCACTTAAATGTGTCCACAGAGGGTTACTGCAAGTTTTATGTGAAAAGGCCTTCTGATGTCGAAAGATTATAAACTGAATGTTTATCAGCTGATTAACATCAAACGAAGGAATGAATGTACATGTTCTGTTCCTAGATATTAAATAGTAAAGATTAGAGATGAGCTTATGTTGTGTAATATACAGTGCTATGGAGAAATGGAATACATATGAAGAACTGTACTTAGTTCAATTCACTTCAATTTTATTTATATAGCGCAATTCACAACATATGTCACTCATAACTGAACAACCCAAAGTTGTCTTTGGACTCTGTATTGACAATACAGACAATAGTTACAGTTACAATTCAAAAAGGGAATAATCAGAATACAGTTACGTTCTTGAAATCCAGTGGCAGCTGGTGAAAATTTGTGTAAACGATCTGCACTTATATAGCGCTTTACAGTGTTTTCTCATTCACCCATTCACACACATTCATACACCAATGGCGACAGAGCTGCCACGCAAGGTGCTGCCTGCCATTGGGAGCAACTTCAGGTTCAGTGTCTTGCCCAAGGACACTTCGACATGTGGAAGGGCGGGGGATCGAACCACCAACCTTATGATCAGAGGACAACCGCTTTACCACCTGAGCCACAGCCGCCCAAATGACCTTTTATTTTAAATTAGAACATGAGTAACATCAGGCACTATTATTTACAGTACTACAAATTGTCTACCTTTGGAGGATATTCTAATCATAATCTAATTGAATATTGTTAAGACTGACCAGAACTACATTTCCAAAACCATTCATCAAACTGTCATCAATATTTACAGGATCTGTACAAACCCAAAACACACAACATAAATAATGACAAAAACACTATTCAGGGCTCCAGACTAACTTTTTCACTGGTAGCACCAGTACGACCCACTTTCTCATTTTGTTGCACCTCCCACCTGGTCAAAGGCAAAACATATGACTTTCTGAACATTTTCTTATTGATAGACGATTTACTGATACTCCCTGAACGCCCCATACTGCAGCCTGTGGCACATGTTGGTGGTGGTTGTGATGTGCTCTGACAGGTGTGTGACCAAAAATTACTTTAAAAAAATAAACTGGGCATTCTTGTACCCAGGTCTATACAAAACTGGAAAAATAAATCTCTGGGTCTGGGATCACCACAGTTAATGAGTGATGTCCTGGATCGAGGGTAGAGACCATGTATATTTACATAGAGTAATGAATTTGTCTTTGACCGTAGAAAAAGGAGTGACGTCACACAGAGCATAATACACAGACACAAATGCCTCATATCAGATTTGTCCAGACTAAACCCAGTTACATATATTCTACATGCGGTCTTTTCTACGAGCGGAAAAACAGCGAATGCAGGTGTGTTCTGCTTTTCACAAGAAGACCTCATTTTTAAGTGTAAATACACCAACGTCATAAAAGTTCTACTTTCCACCACTGTGGTCCACACAGCAGCTTCCTGTGCCGGTTACAACGACATTAATACAACTTCATGATCATCATGCTCATAAATTCACACACTCGAAAAAAAAAAAGGTCACAAATGCAGTCTGGAGCTATTTGAACAAAAATTTGTCTCTTCTCTCTTTCTGCTCAGCAAACTCCTCTATTACTATTTGGTTGAAGTCACTCACCTCAGTGAGCAGCCTTTTCTCCATTGACAGCACGGCCGATGCATTAAGACATCACGACAGTAGCTGTCATGTAGTAGAAGAGGAGGGGAAAGGCCGTGTGACAGGGTCAGATATGCATTAAAAGCACAGTTGTAAGAACGTTGAAGGACAGTTTTGATATCCAACCACAGAAGGCAAAAGCAAATAAAGACAAAATTAATTGGTTTACAGCAAAAGTGGATGGGTCTGGGACGCACCGAGCTGCGCCCCGTGAGAAAATCTGCCGCTGCCAATCGGAGCCCGGGCCGAGGTCACATGATCACGAAAAGTTTTTCCAGCTACATACACACTCATGTGGCCAGCGCCCCGCATCCAGGAAATGTAAAATTAGACTAATTTGGAATCTGTTAATCATATAAATATTGCTAACATGGCAAAAGAATATGAACGTTATTATTACCTTTATTATTATTTTGTTATAATTAATTCAAACTTAATATTGTGTTTGAGAACTACTTTTTATCAGGTCATTTGCAGTGGGGGGGCGTAATGTAAGATGTTTTTTGAGCATAACAGCTTGTAAAGAAGATCTAACTGCAAACCACCAACTGGAGACCAACAACATGCAGTATATTTGCGATAATTACGGTCAATTATTCTTAACAAATAACATTATATATCCAGTTAAGCCTGAAATTATTCATACGCATGCCTAATTTTAATCAAGAGTGATTTTTTTATTTGACTAACAGGTTGCTTTTTGCTAGAAATGACATAAACGAGTGACTACACATGGTAATACACTATGTGAGAGATGTTCATTTAAAAAAAAACAAACAAACAATTTGTATGTATTTTCTTACATTTATACAAAGAATGTGATGTCTACAATGTCTCAGTTATCGGCAACAAAGCCTTCATTTGCCACCACAGCAATGAAGCGGTTGCTAACAATTTTTTTTTTTTCCATACCTGTGTCTCCAATGGGATTTTTTTTTCATTCCTCTTTGCGGTCATCTCCAGGTCTTTGAGGTTGGAAGGCTTTTTGCATTCACTCTGGTCTTCAGTTCCCTCCATAGATGGACTCTGGACTCTCCAAATAATACCATATCTTGATCACTTTGGCTGCATGTTTCAGATCATCGTCTTACTGGAAGGTCCAAGGCTGTGCAAGACCAAGTTGTTCTACAGACTGACTGTCATTAACCACCAGAATCTTAATCTTTTGTCTCGTGATGGTGCTTACTTTGACAACGTTGCCTGACCCATTGGCTCAAAAACACCCCTAAAGCATCACATTCCCACCAACATGTCTGATCATGGGGTGGTGATCTTGAGGTTGAATCTTTTCCAAATCCTGCTTCCAATCAATTTCAATCTGACCACAGAACTGACAACCAGAAGGTTTTTGTCTTTGTCCAGGTGATCTTTCAGTGAGCTTTAGTGTGCCTGCCTCGGAGAAGTGGAGTTCTCATAATAGCTAAAACGTATCATTAACATCTGTGACACAAAGTCTTTACCATCTTTGTCACTTTTTATCTTCATTTCCAGTCAGAGGAAACTAATTGGCCAAATAAAAATTCACTATAAATCAAAATTTGACAAGAGTATGAACAAGCTGGGGCTTACCTGTATTCACCTTCATGTCTGGAAACAACCATTTGAGAACTACATACCTTTTGGTGTTCGAGCTAGCTTTGGCGCTGTTGCAAACACATTATTGTTATTTTGGGCTTTTTTTTTTTCCACCCATTTGATGCTGTGGGAAAAACAGAGCAGGTAAAAACTTCCTCAAGTGAAACAAAACGCTCTATGGAACTGTAGGTTCACATAGTTATGTTTTCATCTTGTTTGCAGGCTTTCTCTCGAACTTGATGCTGTAGAAAATAAAAGGACAAACTTGGTGTTCATCTGTTTTGCCAAACAAAGCGTCACCATCAGAGGGACACCTGCCTGCTTTGTGCATGGCGGTATTGTGAGAATGTCACACTCATTTACGTCTATGTCAAAGTAATCCAGAGTATTTAGTTATTCATCGGATGATGTTTCAAATTGTATTTAAGGACATGTCTTCTATAATAATACATTTAAAAAGTTCACTTTTTACTGGCAGTATGACAATGGCGCTAACAGGAAAACATCAACAGCAAACTCTCATTATTTTCTTTCCTTCTAGATGAGAAGACCAAAGGAACACCTAGTGAGTGGAAAGAAAAACAGCCAAATGCCAAAAATGTACATACAAGCCATCCGGTTTTGTCAAATGCATTAGCCTACACTTGTCACCTCCAGTCACACTATCTTCTCTTCACCTGTCTCTCCTTCCTGTATCAGAGTTGGGTATTTTGTGGAAACAAATACAGAAAGACCAGAGTGTTTTTTTTGGCACCGCTGAATACTCAGACTGCAATTTTGATTTTACAGTGTAGTGTCAGAGGTCAGTTTTTGTTTATCAATGCCGGGAGGTCAAATGTTTCAAAGTACAGGACTTAAATGCACTTCAAGCACTAACATGCACCAACATGCATGTATGTGTGGACTGGCTGCAGAAGCATAGAACAGAAAATGCTGGATTACAATAGAGGGAGTGTGACTTCTGCGTCTGCTAAGGATGCTACTACTCCACTATGTTTTTATATTGCAGATGTTTGCTGCTGTATTAAAGCTGAACCTACTGTATGTTTAAAGTCTTGCTTGTTCCCCCTTCCACTTTGACATCACATGCAAGGGGGTAACTGTTACTTACCTCCTCACCTGTTGCTCTTGTCTTGTAAGTTGTCTGAGGCTGGTGTTGAAATCTGAGTGAGCTCCCTGTTTCCCAGCAATGTTGCACCAAGGCAGCAACAAGCACTGTATGTTAGACTGGGTGTCTTGTTGTTGAGGACTGTTGGTGTTTACTGCACACGTGTACCTTGG
>NW_007578243.1:381902-415385 GCF_000690725.1 Stegastes partitus
TAAATGCATCAGCTACTTGTCATTTAAGATATTGTTTTTATTTTTAATCCTCCACCAGACTGCCTGGAAATATTTCCATGCCACACCCCACCCATTGATGAGGGCATATTCCATTTCCTATAGAAAATGATCTCTTACCCCTTCCAACTCCAGTCTGTATTCTTTGTCTTGTTTACTCCCTTGCTCAGAAATGTCAATTTGTGTACTTGTACTTTGTCAAAAAAAAACAAAAAAACATTCACATACTGTGTGAGAGTGCATATTGATGGAAATTTGAAAAAAACAATTTTAAAAGGAAACAAGCAATAAACTCTACCACAGGTACCATCCTGCAATCTTGTATAATAGCATCAATACCACAAAATACAACAACGAATAACACAATACAAATTTCATTTGTGCAGTGGAAGAAATCAGATTAGGTTTATCGATGGATGAGTATTATCGACATACCCAAAGTGCTGAAACAGGCAACTGTGTGCACACACACAAAACAGTGTTGACACGACAACAATTTACATATGTCTTTTACAAATCCATACGGCAATAATGCATGCTTGCACGGTAGATGTACAGTATGTGTGTGTGTGTGCGCCTGTGTGTATTGGTGTCGAGGCCTGATGTTTGCCGAGATTGTGTGACTGTAGCCTGAGTGTATAGATTCCACTGAGGTCACAAGGACAATTTTCTTTGCTTTAGCCTACCTGTCACCTCTTTGGCTATCTCATCATTTCTTCTTTACTTTTCACCACCCACGCTCACTTTCTCTCACTTAGACCACTGCATGTTTCAAAGTGTTTCAAGAATCAGGCAGTGTTGAAAAGCTCTCCTCTAACAGCTGATCTACACAGTCACACAAATATTTAGTCTTTATACTGAGATCCTGAAATATACTGTATAGTATGGCTGAGGTCTCCATGTGGAATGATCTGTTGGCTGGTTGATATGCTGACATCTGACCAAATCGTTACTGAACAGACAATTACTGATGCTTACTTTGATATTGAGAAAGTGAAGTCATTGTTTCATATATAGCACATTAAAAGCAACGGCCGTGGTGCCAAAGTTCTTTCCAGTAGAAAAACAAGACTGGTGTTACAAATTAATCTAAGAAGTGTTGAGGTTGAACCGCTGCAGTGTTGGAGATGAACCTGACGAATTTAGGAGTTAAGTTACAAAAATGCAGGAGAAAATCCAACTAAAACTGCGGGATTCCCTCTTAGCATGCTTTTCTTTTATTTGTATTTATATGTGTATTAGTTTGTGTGTTTTTATTACAAATGTTCAGCAGAACCAGGCTCAGGGAGGGCAGCCAATCTGCCTGGAATGGTTAGGGTGAGGGTAAACACTATGTTAAGGATCAGCGTGAGAAAACAGAGCAAAGTGTTGCATCAATATCCTCCTGCATTAATCCATCCAAGTGTTTTTAACCCTGCATTTTACCAACTAACTTACTTAACGTTAATAAAATATTTACTCAGAGTTGGCTCCAAACTGACTGTACAAACAACAGCTTGCATATTACAACTAAACAACTAACATGGCACATAATCAAAAAAACGGGAACTAACTTGCCTGCATTATATTCTTCAACAGTTTTTGTGCGGAGATCACCAGGTGGTACAGTTCTATTTTCAGAAACCACATAAATATGGGCAGGTGCATGCTGGTGCTGGCTTTTTAACTTTATCAATAATTTATTTAGGCCAATAGCACCAGCAGGTTGCATATACTCAGTGCACCGCAGCCTGTAGAGTTAATCTAGAGATAACAGGTTTGCTTCACCACAACCCTTTGACTAGTTAAAGAGTAGAACCGATGTTCATTGATCAATTTTTTCTTTCATTGACTAAAGGCCAGAATGGAACATCACCTCAGCTGAGACCTGTCAATGGATGCAGGCAGAGAGCTATAAGTGCCTTCAATTACTATTCTGATCATTCTACATCTACTTTTGACTGCTTAACTGCTTTTGTTCAGCTCAGCAGGAAATACTGAGTGAATGACAGTGGAACTGACATCTCAGAGTTTTTCTTCATATTTTGATTCTGAAAAAACATGCGACATAACATCACTTTTACGATGTTCCTTTTTTTTGCACAAACCTTCTTGTGCAATATCAGTAATAAAGACTAAAACCGAATAGAAGCTTTGTGATGTCTAATTTATGTGCTGTTTTTGTCATGTTGCACTGATGCTGATAACATTTTCAGTCATTATTTTGCATTCTCATGTAGCATGCCACCAATGGGGTTTATACCACACACAAGAGCTATTACATTAGCTGGGCTTTTATCACTTTAATTGACTAAACATATTTTTGAAAAAGAAAAGACTGAACTGAATATAAAACAAGCATCCTTTCATTTCCAAACCAATGTGCTGTACTCCCGAGACTTCTTTTTTTTCTCCCTTAATTTTAGATCTCACAAGCTGTGTTCCATTTCAGGGGCTGGACGCTCTAAAGTGGCCCACAATCAGATGCCCTTCAGAGGACCCAGCTAAGCACGCTTGTCCTCCCCAAATTAGACCATCACGCCTCAAAGCCCAAAATGAACAGTGATTTTCAAGTTTATCATCAGGAAGCTGCCCTCAAATAGTCGACAAAGTGAGGAGACTTTACAGTGCAACAGACCTCCTGGTATGACTTACTATATTTAGAAGGCTTTTGAGAATCTCGTCCCTGTGTGGGATTCAGCTGCAGACCTCCTTTTTCTTTCAATCTCCTTCTCCAGTGTGGTTGGGGGCTGGCAGATAGCAAACTTATATTATTGCCGCATCATTCCCAGCTGATCTGTTGCACCTCTGATGGCTTTTTGTTTGCAACATCACCGAGCGCAACCTAATATCTCCCCCCTTACGACAATGTGAATAACCTAAAGCCCCTTTGTTGTGTTTGCTTAAACCCCTAAAAACTCAACTCCGTGTGTCACAGTTACATATTTATTTGTTGAAAATAACACTTTCTGTCTCTCTCCAAATACACTCCCCACTCACGGCAGCTCAAGCACACCAGCTCACCTATGATTCTGCGCAAACACTGTAAAACTACTCCACAATTGCAAGTTGGAATATTAGTGTTTCTCAGTCATACATGTTGGAACTGGAAATTAAAGAATAATTACACAGAATGGCCCACCTTGGAACTAGACAGGATTGGTTCCTTATGTTTGTTACATATGAAACCCCAGAAAACTGTCATCAATACGCCGCAGTGTCAAGAAGAAAATGCTCAACCATGGTATTGACTGCTTATTTCACTCACTAAATGTCTTTTAGCACATTAAAAAAAAACAGTAAATCCACATGCTAACAAGGTAAAAAAAGAGATTTTCAGTAAATCGGTCTTTAACTCATCTTAAGCCTACCTAAGCCTTAACATCCACTTAAAATTTTAATGTCTTGGCTCAACAAAAATCTGTCCTTCTAACAAGATAATGGTAAACCAACAAATTACATCCCATTAGGAGAATTAGCTTTTCCTCTTCAAGCAAACAAACTTTATTATTAAGTACCACTTACTTACTGGTAATATAAGCAGTAGTTTGTAAGTTCATTACTCTCAACTTGAATTTAGTTTTAAATTAACTGATGCAGAAATTTGAGTTTAAATTATGCACAATGTTAAGCTGATGCAATTCCCAACATTATTATGTCAACACAACTCATCAAAATAGTGTTTGCAACTTAAAAGGTTCATCTAAATTAGTAAATTAAATGTTTTAGCTTGCAGCCATCTGTTCAATTAAGTGGTGCGAATAGTTCCTTTCAATTACTTGTTAGAGTCTGCTACTACAGTTTAACTAATACCATTTCGTGCCTTCACTCGCAACACCTCGTACAACGTCAACATCAAACATGTAGAAGAAGAATGAGTCGCAGGAAGACCATGTGATGGCAGGGACATCTGTTACTGGTATTACTGGTTCCTGTGTACTACCTGTTTGTATATGGACCAGTGGAAGAGAACAATGGAGGGGAGGGCTTGTTGTTCTTTGCCCAGGGCTTCGGGCGGAACTGTGGGTGTCCAGTGTGAGCTGTCAACCCTGCGGCCACTGCAGCGTTTCATCTCCTCCTCTTTAAGGATTAAAGAAAGCAGAGACAAAAGGTTACAAAGTGAATCACAGAAAGAAATCTAGATGGGCATTGTAATTCCCTAACTTCCCTGGAGATATGATGCACGTTGCAAGTTGTAAACAGAAAAGCGCACAATGATCACGCATTGATCTTTTGGACTGTGGGAAACACTGGAGCACGCTTAATATTTGGTACATGCGACTTCTTTGTGGCCGGCTTTTCCTTTCAGTTTCATTAAGGCAGAGCAGCGTGAGCCGAGAGCCCCCGCTGCCTGTCAAATCCACGGCACATACAGTGCACAGCTTGGTCATATACGTATCCACTCTCACGCACATGGACTGGTTAAAATGGATAGGAGGATACATATAGATGAGAAAAGACAGATAAGAAGAAAGTGGCATAAAGAAGGTGGGCAGCTGCATGTTTTAAGATGAAGGGTGTACAGAGATGGGGGGAAAAAAAGGCTTGCTGCGGTCACAGAGGTCAGTGTTTGAATGAAAAAGAGAAGCGAACAGACAGAAAAGACTACAGATTAGTATGCCGGGATCCATGAAATTTTCTGACTACGTTCATGCATCATTTCAAATGCGCCATTTTTGTGTCGCAGGATCAGATTGAACCTGCATTCCTGCAGTAGATAATAGCTGTTTGATTCCACTGTCTACAATCGAAACACTTGTTTACACTAAGTCAATAACAATATTTGAAATCAACAGCAGAGGTACAGTAGATGCAATAGGAGCAATATTTCAAGTCAAACAGAATCGCAGTAACATTTCACTTTGACTTTTTTTTACTGGGCCTCTGTGCTCCTTTTCACTTTGTGTGTGATTAACCTTGTCCTGGTTCTCAATGCAAATTAGTATGTGCCAGCGTCTGTCCCGGATTGGTGCCTTCATGCACTTGGACCCCACTCAGCCTGTCGCTTTGACTGCTCCTCCTCCGTCCTGCCTTCCTGCCCTGACTGATTGACTCCAGCGCTGCGCTCCAATCAAGCTGCGCCTGTCATCAGTGCACCTGCTTAAAAGCTCCAGAAAACTGTCACTCTGGGCAGCTGTGATTTGGAGAGAGCAGCTCGCCTCTGTGTGTCTTTGCCTGGTGTTTCTAGTTTCGATACAGACTGCAGCTGTGCCAAAGAACTTACTGTATAGGCATGAGGACAGCTTTGTGGCATGCATTAAATACCTGTTTGTCAGATAGAGTCAGATTGCCTGTGATAGAGCGATTCATTAAAAGTCATTTTAATGAAGGTAGGAGGTGAGGACAGGACCCCCTGGAGACAGATGGAGACGGGTTGAGAAGGGATGCAGCGTCAACAGTATGGGAAGAGGAGTGACGGTGTTACAGTGAATGAGAGTGGAGCGATTTCGACAACATGGAAAACAGAAGTGAATTAAAGCAGGTAGGATTAGAGCATCTACTAGAGGTGATTGGGTACCACAGTTCAGAAAGACAGCTTTGTGGTCAATCTGATTTCTCAGTTAAAGCTTTGGGGAGGTGGAATACCATCCTTATAAACATTAGAGCCTCAGGTAGCCTCAAGGTGTGGCTGAAATCAGCAGAAACGTGCCCCTACCAGCGACTGCCTTTCATTCATTATATCTACTAATTGTATTTATTATCTCGCACTGATAGACTTTTAGGTATTGTTTTGTTTTATTTAGCATACTTATTGTTCTGTTTTTGTGTTTCCTGCCCAGGGACAACAGATGCAAATTAGCTGCTAGATAACTCTGGTGTGATTACTATTAATTGTGCGCTGTCCCTGCAAAAAATAAACAACGGAATGAATGAAAAAGCACCTCAACAGATCCTCCTTTTTTTAAATTATGCATAAGCTTCGTAATAACTGCATTATATATCGTATTTAATATGCACAGACTGCTGATGCTCTCTTGATATTGGAAATTCAAATACCCATATCATCTGATCACTAAAACAAACAGAGCCCTATAACTGCAGAAAACATAACAAGAAGACACTGAGGAAAAAGTTTTAGTATGTATTGCATTCACTGACATCTGAAACATACGCTATGTTTTTACTATAGATTGCACACAAAAGATGAATGTGGTTTAGAAGGGCCCTAAACCTGCATTCTTTCTAACTGCCAGCAGGGGGCGACTCCTCTGGTTTCATAATGACGCCATATTGTATAGAAGAAATGGGAAAATGGCTGTACTACTCCTTTGATTAATTATGTCAGTAAATATTTTTCTAATACGTTTATGGCCTCATTCCGTAGCTTCAAGTCTCCCTTGCTTGTTACACCTGGTGTGGACCAACAAATGCGAAGCTCAAGCCATGGAAACAGCATCTTTTACACTCTGTCTAGGAGTGTCACCCACTGGTCACTGACAAATTATAGTTAATGCTAGGAGAAAATATAAAACTCAATATTCAAAAAAAAATTGTGAAGAGGCAGAAAAACAGAAAATACAGAGGGGCTCTGAAATGGAAAAGGAAAAAAGGAATCACAGTGGATGATTGGTCAGATACGTGCTCTAAACATACCAATAATGCTGGCTACGGTTAGGTATTATCCAGTTTAATTCATGTTTTTTTTGGTTCTTTGTCTCCTGTTTGGATGTTGTCCCATTTACAGCAAAAAAAAAAAATCCTCCTTTCCAACAAAGCACATGTGGATAGCTGCCATGTAAAAGCACTGCTATTGCAATGCAAACAAATTATATGACATTTCTCATTTTGGATTCTATTCAAAGGTTTATAGAAGTCAGTAATGCTACCAAAAATGGTACTGACAGTTATGAGCTAAGCCTTTAAACACAGACCTTGCAGATCATAAAAACTACTACAGGCAAAGACATTTTACGAGTTGGTTTTGAAAACCAGAAGAAACCTAAATTACGGGTCTAGAGAAAACTGTTTTGATGTGTTGATGAAAATTGTAACAAATGTATTTGAATGCTGGATTCAAGCTCCCAAGCTTTTACTGCAATGTTACGTTTCGATTTGCATGATAAAGACTGTGTAGATGAAAACATTGCAAACATGGATTAGGAACTCGGGAAATTTTTTTTATTTTTTTTTGGGCTTCAGGTCTGCGGCTTTCCGGCAACCAGCCAGAAGAGCCAAGATCTGCACACAGTTACTCACTAGTGGAAATCCTAAGTCCCCGAGGAGAAGTTCTTAAGCAAAATTTAAAAATATGTTGTTAGTGCTGATGTGTTGAAAGGGTCAGGATGGAGTCAGAGATAGTATTAAAGCGCTGAAACAGTTTCTGGCATGTCAGGGAGAACTGAACCTGTGGTTAATATTAATATTACCCTCGATGGGATCAGTGTTTTCAGCTTTGAGACAAGAGGCCTCTGCCTCCTTTTTCCTGCACGAGAAAAAAAAACAAAGTCAAATCTAAACTCCAACTCCTATTTCTGACAACATCATTGATTTTTGTGACATCAAGATTTATCAGCTTCTCTTCTTCTTTAAGCCGATATTATTCCATCAAGGCTAGCTTGTCCAGATCGCTGAACACCAAGCTGAGTTAATATGTTGTGATCTGTGCTATAGCTTGTCTCTTCAGTGGAGGTTACAGTCAAACAACATGCATAAGACATGACTCAAATGTCAGCCCTGATTTATACCCGACAGGATAGCTTGTCGTGATCTACAGCGTAGCACTGTCTTACTTTATTAGGTATCGCTGTGTGGGAGAGCGTCTGCATGTTTTCTTTACAAGGTATATTCTATATGAATCCAAGCATTGTGTGCATGGTTTTGTATGTGTGTGTTCTGGGCTGCTTGACAAGGACAAATGGCTGTTCTCCTCTCCTATCATGCTGCATGCAAGGTGTTACCCTGTCTGCATGAGATTCTCAATGTGACTCAGACCTTGGAACTGCGAGAAAACTATGGCATCACACAGAGTAGATAGATGACTTTGTTCGGGCCAAAAAATATGAAATTCTTCCCTTTGTATATGTGCTCTTGTTTGTGTCTGAGAAAGAATAATATTAGTAGAACTCCCCCGCCTGAAGTAAATGTCAGAGCAAGATAAATAAAGATCCCTCCACAAGCCTTTATTGCCTATTGTTGTTTTTGCATCCCTTATGCAAAACTTTCCTTCTGCAGAGACTATGTATGATAATATGTCAGCGTGTCGAGCAATATCTGTCCCACAAAATACCGCAATACTCATGTTGTGTAAGATTGTCTGCGTTTCTTCCCTCTTTTCATGTCTGTTTATACAATCTTTGTACAACCCTGGAACCAAATAGCTTCATATTTTCTGGGATGTAAATATTTTTTTTGAGAAATGGTCCAGAGTGAAGCCTGAGAAGATGACTGTGTTCCCTTTCATTCTCTAACAAGTCCTGGATATCATGAAGAGTCTCATTACACGACAACCATTCTTGGTGGGAAATAACATATAATTATAAGCTGAATGAGACTCATTCCCCTTTTGTAAAAGTTCCTTTCAAATGCAAGGACATGTGTCAAAGCTAATTACATTGTACAGAACACTGAGTAGAGTCTAATTCTGTTTATCTGCTCCAGAATCAATACAAAAAGCACGGCTTATTGCGGATTATTGCTTAATAATCCCTGGCCTGTTGACAGATTTGTCCATTTTTAGGCAACGACTGCTCCTTCTGCTTTTTGTAAAATGTTGTAATTCTTTCATCAAAGTTAATATAGTGAAGCAACAAGTTGGATGGCAAACTGCTGCGCTGGAAATTGACTTGATTGAAATAACAGAGAGGTGGGAGAGGCAGAATTTCATGGTGTGTACACAAATCACTACTGACAACAAAGAAAATGTGATTTCAAATAGAAATAGCAGCGGTAGGAAGATAAAGATTACTCGTGAAACATGCAGCATTTGTGGAGTTTGTATTTGCTCGATTTAGTAGCAGCTACCTTAGCGACACATGAAATAAGCTCCTTTCAGACGTGCACTCCTTTGTGTTAATCTCACCGCATCTGAACATGCCGGCTTCATGTCTGAATGAGCAGCTGGTTACTTTTCCTTAAAGGTCACTTCTTACTGGGTCTGACCCAGTAAGATTCCCAGCACAAATCTGAACGTCCTTAACAGATTGGCACAAGCAATCAACATACATAAAATTGTGTGAAGCAATCTGAGTTAGGTTTTATCCACATTTCAACACCAACATCGGTCCAAAAACATCACAGAGAGCAAATAGCAGTTTGCTGCCAAAACCACTAAACACCTTTTTTCATTCACTTTGCTCTACAATTTCACATGTATTATATCCACAACATTAAAACTTTACTGCAATGAAGACAGGCTCTGTAACAGATCAGATTAATGAGAGTCGCCAATAATGATAATCCTGGTTCTGATTGCTTCTAGCTGTTTGTAAGAGTCTTTCCTTTGAGTTTTGCATTAAACAGCTGCAGGATCCATCTGAGCATCTGAAAAAGAGAGCGAGCTGCACATTTACACGTGCAGCACAGCAGCGGAACAAGTCAGTGCCGGGCCAAGGGCGGCGCACATAAACGGGCCCCTTAAAGCCAATAAAACACATCGCTTTATAAAATACTGATTTCGGGTTTATTACTTAGATCGGTCCATTTAGTTGTTTTCCACATGTCGGTAACATATAATATTTCAGAGGGTAATAACAGTACGCTCCATATCACTGATACGTCAGCGTGCATGAGACCCGGTAACACCAGAAAGATGCCACGGAAATCACTTGTGCGCAGGCGAACAATGTGTCATTGTTAGCCAATCCTGTCCCGTGATTTGCGTCATGTGGTAGCAACATGCCACTTTTGTTAACGCATAATAGCCCAAGACACGTCATGTTTGCGGGCTGCAGGGTGACGCAGTTGGTAGCACTGTTGCTTCGCAGCAAGAAGGTTGCCGGTTCGCGGGCACTGGAATCTTTCTGCGTGGAGTTTGCATGTTCTCCCCGTGCAGCGTGGGTTCTCTCCAGGTTCTCCAGCTTCCTCCCACACAGTCCAAAAACATGTTGAGGTTAATTGGTGATTCTAAATTGTCCGTAGGTGTGAATGTGAGTGTGCTTGGTTGTCTGTCTCTAAGGTTTGATAGACCGACGACCTGTCCAGGGTGTCCCCTGCCTTCACCCTAAGTCGGCTGGGATAGACTCCAGCGACCCTAGTGAGGATTAAGCGGTGTATAGATAATGGATGGATGGACATCATGTTTGCAAATGAGAACTGTTTCTCAAACATTTTTACTTGGTAAAACAAAATAAAAGTCCCAAAAAAAAAAGACTCAATGCAACTGATTTTGTGCAGATGGGTCACATATAAGTAAAGACAATAACATAAGAATAAAAGGTACAACACAATAAGAAATAAAGTCAGGGTGTCAAGCTCCACTTGACGAGAACTGGGTCTTTAGCAGTGACTTCAAAGTTTCTAAAGTATGAGCGCATAAAAAGGCATGTGTGTGGTGGCATCTCCAGAGATTAATAGCAGCCACCACGTCTCTATCTCTATTTTTGTGCCTGAATCCAGGAATATCCAAGAGCATTTGGTTGGTCGACCTCAGTGGCCTAACTGGGATATACTGATGCAAGAGTTTTGCAAAATAAGGTGGCATCAACCCATTAAAAAAAAAAACGAACAGAAGGCAGTGGAGGGACATTAATACAAGTGGTATCTGATCTCATTGTTGTTTTTCCTGTTGGAGGACGAGCATCACTTGATATTCTGTCCAGTGTCACATGTACGATATAAAGAAATATCTTCTGTCTGAATAAAGCCGCGAGGAACATTAATGTAAAAGTGACTTAAGTCTGAATGACAGAATGTTGTCACTTTACCAGATTGATAAAGCAGCAATGTGACATCTTCTATGCCTGAAAGGGGCTATAAACAACAAACAACAAGTAACGTGCACAATGTGGACTATAATTCAGTGTCAACATAATGGTGTCATCTAACTGTACAAAGAGGCGTTTAGTTACCTTTGCTTTCTGGACAGTCTCTGAGTGTCAAACTACCAGGACTGAGAGCGTCCCTCTTTGCTCCTTAAACACACTGAATGAAAGCAAAGAGAGCCAACTCATTAGATACAGCGACAGACTTGGTTGGCTAAACCTCTTAGAGAGCCTCTTGGAGTAGAAGGGAAAAGATACAGGATCCTTAATGCCACCTGGAAAATGTATTATCTGCATCATCCTGATTTTTTTTTTTTTGGACTGTCGCTCCAAACAGCTGGTAGAAGCTTCATTCTTGGAATACATCTGTGGCACTGCTCTGTTGTGTCATTCCTGAAAGCAATCAGATTGTTCAGTGGAGTGGAACCATTACACCCAAAAAAAAATCCACACAGGCACACACACTGTTGTAATATTTAATACATCATCTACTTAAAAAATGATAAACTCATTTGAAAATCTGTCTTACTTCACTGTATTGTGCCGTTTGGTATCCACCAAACTGCTTTGGTATGCAAATGTAATGTTAAATATACATAACTGTATAAAAAACTCATCATCACAAAACAAGATATAAATATAAATAGCTAAATTCACGTACAATGTGTTTCAATAAATGATTTGAAATATAATAAATAAGACTGACCAGCATGTGAAACCTTTTTTTTTTTTTGTTCTACTGTTGTAGTAAATCATCTCCTGGACACTGTTGCCATCCATCAGCACGATTTCACTGATCTGGTGAAAAATTCAGACAGACAGACTTATTAATCATCTATAAACTTGACCTGCTGCGAGATTGTGTGTACCGTGTCAAGGACGGGGGAGGATGTTAGGAAGCACAAGGAATTCCATAGAGTTTGACAGCACTTCTCATCAAAATCCCTTCTTCTCCGTTTCCCAGCCCCTCCCTGATTTCCTCTTTGCATCTTTTAGCAGTTGTGCAGATCAGAAGGGAGCTCATTACACAGCGACATTATGACTCTAACGTCTCCAATACAACAAGAGTGCCTCATATCCGGTGTCTCACTCTCTGGTTTGAATGACTGCAGAATGGCCTTATCCAGACAGCATCAGGCCAACATACGTCCAACGCTTTCCTGTTCAAATTGCAGAGAAAACATTCCAACAAAGATTCGACGTGCAGCCCCCAATTCCTCATCTTCACATTTGTCTCTATATTGTATGTATGAAGCCTCTTTCTCTTACTTACTCCCTGCACTGCTGGACCTAATTCATAAGGAGAGTAATTTTACTCTCACTCAAAATTCCAGATCCATGCGCCAATCTCCGGATTTTATGGCTTTCATGGGGATAAGGCGCAGCGTGCAGCGTAAGCCTCTGAAAGGAATTTTGTTGGTCAGGAAGGAGGGCAACTATTCGGAGCCAGTTTAGATCTCTTTTGCAGATTCCCCTCTGTCTCTCTCACGCTCTCTGTCTGTGTACCTAGAAACTCAGAGGTACAATACCAGGCTTTTGACTTTGGGCTCCACAGATCTTGACATTGGCTTGATGTCGGCCTGATCTTAAATCCTTGGAGAGGAGCGCAGTGGCAATCCCTGCCAATGAGCATTAAGTTTTCATTAGGCATGCTCAACCTGCTGCAGCTCCAGCTGTCCCCTGGCAACTCATCTCAAGGCTTTTATTATTGTTTTTGAACTGCAGGCCAGCATTAACCCATGTAAGGAAGCGCTGCAGTGAATGTATGGCGGTGTGTGTGCATGTAGTTTCCAATATGTGTTTATGTGTCTGTCATCTCCAATAAATTTGCCGTTCTTTACAGTTAATGCCTATTGCTCCCTGATGAACCGTTAAATGAGTGCAGATGAACTGATAAACATATTGACACGCATACACACGTTCTTGAACTGACACACAACGCACATTCTGCACACACAAACACGTATTTTCCTTCTGGTCATAACTGAGTGCCGTGCTGAGAGTCAGCACTGCATCCATCTTTCCATTTTATGACCTTTGTGGGGTCTGACTCCAGATTCACCCTGAACAGCCTATGCATCACAGGTTGGACCGCAGCCAGACTTCCTCCACTGCTGCTCTGCTGCAGTTCTTTCCGAAGCAGGGCCAAAAAATGCAGACGACAGAATGATGACAACTAAGCAGCCAGAAAAATAGCGGAGAGTGTGGGTGACTGAGTGAAGCAGATAATCAGAAAGAGAGAGAGAGAGAGGGAGGAGAGACCACAGTGAGAATGTAAATTCAGGTGGGGAGGACAGAAATATTATGTGAAACAGAGAAATGGAGGAAAAGGTAAAAGGAGAGCGCATCTCAATCCCATTTGTTTTCCCGGATTTACAGCTGCTGTTGTGCTTGTGTCCCCAGCTGTGCTCAGAAACACAACACAGCGAGGTCAGAGTTACTGTACACACTGCTTGATACATCCATAACCTACATTCAGTACAGGTCAATGCATGGTGACTTGACCTGAATTCATCAGCTCTCCTATATCTTGCATTTTACAGTCAGCTGGGATTTAATCTGTGCTCTAAATGGGAGTTTTTAGAACACCTGCAGCCCCTAGTTGACAGCTGAGATGATAAATGCTTAATATAATATGCTTAATGTATAATATAATATCATCTTTATCAAATGAACTTTCCTTGTATATAACACTTGGCTCCCATTTGATAATGCCATTGTTTGTGTTTAAAGTACTGAAACCAATATTCCTCATTAGGCCCACGTCTTCACAGTAAACTACACTTAATCAAGTTGTCCCACTTGTTTATCGAACACACAAGCAGAGACTGCCTCACGCGCTGCTTTGTTTTGCTACACTTAAGAGCACCACTGTTCTAAATTTTAACCAGCCTCTAGAAATGATCCAAACGTTATTTTTTATGGCAAGCATGGCAGAACATTTTTATGAGAAACCCTTTTCTTGTATTCATGGAAGGTTAACTGTGACCACTTTTGCAGTAATGACTTCCATATCCATTTAGCGACATATACATTCTCCTGAAAGTTGTTGAATAGAGCACAGTATTCTCCTGATGCTCGCAGATTTCAAGGACAAACATCATTTCTGAACTCTTGAGCAAATGCGACGCCTAAAGATACTACAAAAGATATAATAGAGACAATTTTACTGTTAAATCTGCCCCCCTAATAGTCGGCCAAATGTCAGTCGATGAGGGTTGCATCACACACATAAGCAGAAACTTCTAAGATATTCTTCTCTCTAGTCTCAGATATACACATAAGACACGACTGGAAAGCAAAGGTGCATCACACACTGAAGGATGTTATTAAAATCATCATGTCAGAGGAAGAAATCAGGGAGCAGTGCGTCACCTCATGCAACATCATGGGGAAACAGATGGAAATGAAATGGAGACTGTGGTACAACAACTTGCTGTAGTAATAGTTTGCAGTCAGAAGAAAGCAAAAAAAGACAACCTAATCTGAATGGTTGGGAAGATCTCGTCAACATGAGGCAGTTGTGTCTTCTTTAGTGAGAATTGGAGCTAACCACACTTTGAAGGGTTTAAAGTTTTAATCATCTGAATGTTATATAGCAAATTAAAAACAATGGTTAAACAGTCAAACACCTTTCCAGTAGGGAAATAGGGAATTTACCTAACAAGTTCAAATACAAGGATTAAGCCCACACAATGTTAATTTACCAGAGTAATTTAAATATTATGTTGAAAACCCTACATTATGTAAAATATACATTTACTGGATCTGAATTAAATAGTAATGTATAGACCCAAAAATATGATTAACTGTTGAAATTTACTTGACTAACATTAAGACCCTACAAAATGATGTGTGGAAAACCCAACAAATCCAAAGATTCCTTATGAGCATGCATATTTACGACATTTGACAGAAAGCACTCCTTTTTAACAGAAAAAAAAAAAAAACTTCCAGCAGAACCAGGCTCAGTGAGGGCAGTTATCTACCTTAACTGTCTGGGGTGAGGTTAAAGAGGAGAGAGAAAAGGTCAGTATAGTGAAAGAGACAGGCCAGAATTTATAAACACTGGACGAGTTGGTGGGACTAGTAGCTGCAGATCAGACTAGTGCAGCTCTAGAGCCAGAAATACCTGCAGTGAGGTTCAGGGAGAGAGACAGTAGCTATAACAGGATAGCAAAGGTAAGAAGAAAAGTGTGCCATGTGTATTTAATTATATATGAAGGACGTGGGTTTGGACCCAAAAGGAGAGGGAGACAGGTTAAAGGGAAAACAGGTTTATTTGGGGGAATCAGGGGGGTGAGGGACACCAGGAGGCCGGTAAGGGATCCGGGGCAGGTGTGCAGGTCGTAGCTGAGGGAGGAGGGCGATTTCCCGTACAGGTGCTCGTGGAGGGGAAAATCCAACTCGTGTTCTGCGGAGTGAAGGCTGGCGTGGGAGACCGAACGGCTGGACGCTTGGACCGGTGGAGGGGACAAGGAGAGACAAAACAAGTTACTCGTGATCTCGAGAGTTGTACATGTAAACCTCATAAACTTGACCTGATGTACCACTCGTGGAGTTGGCAGTCGTCTGGCACTGGAGCCCAGGTGAACAGCAGCTTTATCCAGTGCGCTGATGAGGACAATGAGCTGCTGCTGTGCCAGCGTGGGAGCGTCCTCCTCCAACCAGCCCCGCCCAGCCTGAAACAAACAGCACAGCCAGCCGAACACACAAAAAACAGCATCCGGAAACACAGTAAAACAAGTCCATAATCACAACAATGTATATGTACAGTAAATAGTCATTATTTATATTATTAGTTATATTTCTCTGTAATATAGTGCAGTGGTAAAATGCTACTTATAATATTCTGTCACACCCTTGGAACTCAAAACATTTAGATAACAGTTTAGATAATTAAATTACTATCATTAATGTGCAACAACTCGTTGACTCCTTGCTTGAATTAAGAACTACTAGTCAACTAGGAAAACCTTTGGTTGAATGCAGTCCTTACTACTGTACCCATGTTAGCATGTGCTGAACTGTATTACAACCTTGCAAATGTGCACAAAACCATCTTAGATGAAGATTTTAGGAGGCTACTTGAAAATCACAGGAGGTAGATGAATCTCATTTGTAGACTTGACATTAAGCAGCTTAGATTATTTCATAACTAAGACTAGTTAGAGAAATACACATGCTGTATATTGAGACTTTTAAAATACGTGTACATGTGACTTCACTGTGAAAATTACATTGTCAGGGTCTAAAGCTGAGAAGAAGATATACTTACTGTAATAGGAAATGTATGACAGATTGGAAAGAATTATAAAACAACTCTTTTTTTGTTGTAAATACAAACTTATTTGCCAAAAGTCTCAAAGGGTAGTTTCATTTACGGAGAAAAATCCGACGTAAGCTTGCCAGCATTAACTGTGTTTGTGCATCCACTTGACCTTCGACTGGGGATCTTCTTGGGTTATGAACATTCGCGGCATGCATGGCTGGCGAGATTTGAGCTGATTCACTTGCAGAGAAGCACTCCCCTACTGAAATGCACTTCCACTTACTACACAGAGGTTTAATTTCCAGACGAGAGTGCGCGGAGCTTAGAGCGGTCCCGGCTGTATACATACGCCACGGACTCTCTGATATCACTGTGCTGCGACAACACTACCTTTGCATGATGAGGGCGTCAGTGAATGTACAGGTCAAGTTTGCTTTTTTAGCATTTGCTGTCCTCCTTGTTTTGCTCAAATCCCCTGTGTATACAATGTTTGTGATTACAGCAGGGAAGGGATGGATGCACAGAGTCATAGGAGCTGACAAAGTCATAAATGTTTAAATCACGAGTATAACCCAAGTGACACAAGCCTTTACTGTGAGAAGGCAGTTAAATATACAAAGTAGTGGCTGACCTAGTTTCATTAATGAGGCTGACAGCAACATAACCTACTCTTAAAGCTTCCTATAAGCCACCACAACAAAAACTGAACACAACAAGTCATGCACGAAGGTTGTGATCATCCTGGTAATGCTTAGAATTTTGACATCTAAACTACACTTCAAATCTGACAGTCCGTTTAAAAACAGTAAAGCAGGGCGCCGCTATAGCTCACCTGGTTGAGCTGGCAGTCCCCGATGCAGAGGTCATGAGTTCTAATCCCACTCATAGCCCTTCCCCCATTCTTCTCCCCCACTTTCCTGTCTCTCCCTCTACTGCTCTATCAAATAAAGGCAAAAAACAGTAAAGCATTTCACCTCCTCTTATGTTGTGTTTCCACATGTGGGTGTTGTATACAGTTCAGACTCCCCTGCCGTGAGTGGCTGCACCACACCACCTCCTCCAAAACCTGGAACATCTGGCCAAAACCAACTGCTTGTGGCTGCGTGTCTTGGGCACGCGGTGTGCTTTCTGGATTACCTGCAGGGGAAGGAAAGGGGACAAGAGATTAGAAGGTCAAAGAAGAAGGGATTCGGTTAAGACCATGAACAGTGACGGTCGTAGCTCTGCAAACAAAGCATGTTCACAGTATTATATTTTCATCAAACTGTTGTCTATTACATTAAAGTAAATATAAAGAAGCCACAAAGCCAATGAAAAGCAGGTGCTGAAGAACAAGCGCTGCCTGGTTTATTTTTTCAGCAGAGAACAGTGCTTTCAAGTTGAAAGTAGTTTATCGTTTTTGAAAAGGCACACCAGAGCTCTGATTTACAGCCAGCACCTGATTAGGTCTGACCCAGCGCCAAGGGTATGGGACCGATTGGAGTCCAACTTGGTTTAAATGCCTCAGACTTGATCTAGCTGAGATTCATGTTATTCTCTTTTTCCTAAATGAGAGCACATGACACAGTTCTGTGCAAATAACAGTGTCAAGCTGCCTCCCAACACCACATTATGACATTTTTACAATTAGAAGCTTGTTAGATACTGAGAGTTAACATGCATGTAGATATTACAGCTGAATGGATACAGATGCAGTAAAGCAGAAACTAAGACCAGAAGAATTTGTTTTATCTTGAGAGAAGCGACTCTCTTTATCATGTACACACATTAACATTACTAAGTTGATGATAGACTATGTTTTTTTAAATTATTATTAGGGAGCGACGTGGCTGATTGTTGGCTCCAACAATCAACACTGTTATTTTTATTAACCACTTCCAGATAAAATAACTCTGATGCACTAACGTCTTTCTGTCTGAGAAAGTGGTCTGATTTAGTAACAGCACATCAGTACTCAAGGATGAACATTATCTTTATTATAAACATATTTAACACACTCTAAAGAAAGGCATTTCAAGAAAGTTTTTTGTTGGAGTTTGTGTCATTCTAAATTTTGACACGAAGACTTTCATTTTTAATCAGTTTCAAATACTGGTTCTGGATCTCTTTGGTTACTAATAATCATTATTGGTATTGGCTTCCAGAAAAACACGTCTGTTGACCCCTAGTTTTAATGTTGCTGGTGGGAAAGGCTGCACTTATCAGATCTACGCACTGCATTCTATTCTGACTGTGTCATTGCCAGAAAAACTATTATATTCAGAGTAAAAATAGCACCTAAAATGTTGGCAAACGCTAAAAGTCTAAAGAGAGTCAATGTGAAATCACTGTGTGGAGGAAGCACCTCGTAGAGTAGAATATGTTGGTACTGAACTGTAGATGACTGCGACAGAAGCATCTACACACAACTGTCTACTGTATTTAAACAAATAAATGATATTAGTAAGAAACAAAGCAAAACAAATGCAGGAAAGATGGAAAAAGGAAAAAAGTGAATCACATTGAAAATGTGAAGACAGCACACACATCAATACCAGTGGTGAAAATTTTTGGTGGGGGGGGTGGGCAGTCTGTAAATGATCTTTTATTTTAAATCAGAAACATCATCAGGCACAACCATTTACAGGAATGCAAACTGTCTACCTTTGGAGGATATTCTAATCATAATATAATTTAACGTTGTCAAAAATTACCAGAAGTAAATTTCAAAACCATTCATCAAACTTTCAGCAATATTTACAGGATCTGTACAAAATCAAAACACACAATATAAATTAAAAAAAAAACACTATTTAGGGCTCCAGACTGACTCTTTCACCGGTAGCACCAGTACGACTCACTTTCTCATTTTGTCCCACCTCCCACCTGGTCAAAGGTAAAACATATGAGTTGCTGAACATTTTCTTATCGATAGACGATTTACTGATGCTCCCTAAACGCCCCACATTGCAGGCTGTAGTAGCTGCTGTTTGGTGGCTGTGGAGTGCTCTGACATGTTTGCCCAAAAATAATAAACTAGGGCGTTCTCATGTCAAATTTGTCTGAAGTTAAACCCAGTTACATGAATTCTACAAACGCTCTTCTCTACGAGCCATTTCTTCTCCATTGACAGCAGGCCAATGCATTAAGCTGTCACGACAGTTGCTGTGATCTAGTAGAAGAGGAGGGGAAAGGCCGTGTGATGTGTCAGAAAGCACAGTTGTAAGAACGTCAAAGGACAGTTTTGATATCCAACTACAGAAGACAAAAGCAAATAAAGACAAAATTAATTGGCTTACAGCAAAAGTGGACGAGTCCGGGATGAACCGAGCTGCGTTCTGTGAGAAAATCTGCAGCTACCAATCAGAGCCCGGGCCGAGGTCACATGATCACAAAAAGTTTTTCGAGCTACATACACACTCATGTGGCCGACGCCCCGCATCCAGGAAGTGTAAAATCAGTAAACATGCAGTAAAGACTAATATTGAATCTGTTAATAATACAAATTTTGTTAATATAGCAAAATAATATGAACGTTGTCATTAATTTTAATATTATTGTGTTATAATTAATTCAAATGTAATTTTACTTTTGAGAACTACTTTTTATCTGGACATTAGTAGTGGGAGGGCGGCGCCCCTGCGCGCTGTATTAACCAGCTGCCACTGGTCAATACAGCAGTGGCCTGAAAATCACTACATAGTCCTGTCCTTATACATATCTTCCTTTATCATTTATTTTCCTCTACAGGGGGCCATAATTTATTCAAAAAGTCTTTAAACTTGACATTGAGACCATAAATTCATTAAGAAAATGTTTACTCAGGCAGCAAAACAATTGAGAAGTAGAGCCATTTTCTCATAGACTTCAATAAAACTGGACATTTTTTATGCAGCCAGAGGAATCGCCCCCTGCTGGCTGTTAGGAAGAATGCAGTTTTACAGCACTTCTGCATTGGCTTCACTTTTAGGATCCAGAGTCTGTGTTCAATGAGTGGCACAAATAAAACTCAAATAATATTTTGATTAGCTGCATGTTTGGAAACAGACTTAAATAGAGACGTGCTGTTCATCAATTAAAATATTGTGAAAAAAAAAATTAAATTATAAACACATTTTCCAGATGTTATCTAATTATCTGTTAAGGCATCAATTCTGAACTCAAGGTTGACGATCGCATTTAGATTCCTCCACAGTTGTCACAGAGTCATCACCTCATTTGTTTCCTGAAGTGTTATGCCATCAAGCTAAACAGATGGCACTCTATTTAACTGTAGTACTTTAATTATGATAATTTCATTGCATGATTACTACGAACTGTAAAACTGTTGTCTTACTCAGCTCCTCTAATACTGCCTACTATGTACAGTATCATGACCTTTAGAAAAAATAAAGCAGAGCTCTTAAGTACTACTACGAGATGGAGGATCAGAGCCTGGGGCCTTATTTCTTAATCATGAGAGAGCCATTCTAAGCTACACCCTCAACAGTGGAGTGCAAAAAAGTATCGTATATTCAAAATTCACAGTCCAACACAGCAGCATACATATATTATGTATTTTGTTGTTCACTGGAGACTCTTGTACGGTGCTCTTGTCTAATATTTCACCCTCAATAGAAGTATTTCTCATTCCTAAAAGAACTTGAGTAAACGGAGGACAGCACAGTCATATCTGTCTACAATTAAAGCTCCCCTACTGTTGTGAATTTCTTTCGAACATCCGGATGAAGATAATAATGTTAAACAGGGACCGCGCTCTGTCTGTTTTTGTACTTCTGCATATTTGTATATGTTACCAGAGGCAAGACAGCAACAGCTGTGTTTAATAGTGAGCGAGCTGCCAAGGCCAGGCTGCTGCTGGGGATCACAGGAAGGTTTGGTCTGGCCAGGCTAAGTCCACTTTAGTCTGGGCAGGCAAAGGTTTTTGAACCCAAAACAGTTCTGTGATTGTCTGAGGGATGATCTGCCTCACAGAGTTGGCTTTTTGAACAGCAGACCATCAGCGCATTCCACTCACTGAATAATGACTGAGCAGAAACCACATTCAGCTCCTATGTGTGAGTAAAGGCATTTCCTCCTTCCACTGCTCTTTAGTATGATGATGTGGCTTCAATGTTCTTCTTGACTGCATCATACTGATCTAGCTCTCATGGCCTTTTCACATTATCAGCTGTTTACGAGAAATAATCTGTATACATGCAGTGTATAAAAGAAGTGAGTAATATAAGTCAAATGTCAAATGACTCCAAATTGTATCATCTTCTGTAATTGCAATAATTCTCAGTTGACAAGTGGAGTATTTTCGCTCGTAAACAACAAAAAACAAATACTTTAAGAGGACTGCATTGAAAATACACCTGTCAAAGTGGAAAGTCAGTGCAACAAAAGTGATTACACTTGAGATCACAGACACACAAGATGCATGAACGTCATTATAAAATTACTGTTGAACTACAGAATCTGTCATTTTTAGATCTATAGCTTGTGTCTATCTGCATTTCTGTATCATGGCTAAACATGGGCAAGAATTGTCAGAAGGTTTGAAAAAAAAGTTTGTGAGATAAACAGGTGCAGCAGTAATTAGGAGGTAGAGAATCAACCGTGGTACCACTAATCAGAGCTGCAATGGTTGTTCGCCTAAAGTGATGCCACAGACAGTGAACTATTGACCAGTTTAACTCTGAAAAACAGACATCTAAGTGTTTAGACTTAGCAGTAATTAACTGTGTAAATTACACAGAGCTACAGCTCAGACAATGTGGAGGACTTTTTGAAATGTCCACCTCTGTCCAAGATATAAAACCATTGCATGTACTTTGGCACAAAGTTGCAAGGTGTCACTTTGCTAAATAACAAAGAGGAAAAAAAAAGAAACATCATGAATGTTGAAAGCACATTCTTTGGTCAGCTGACAAAAAGATAAATTTGTTCAGCTCAGATGGGGTCCAGCATGTTTGGCCCGGACTAACACAATGCATAGTCCTGACAGTGAAGTATGGCGGTGGGAGTGTGACGACATGATGCTAAGCGAGTGCAAAAGGTGTTGGGAACATGACATTAATAGATGGCACCATGAATACCAATGCCAAAATACTGGCTGACAAGATGACTCACAGTCTGCAGAAAACTGAGAGAAAAGGAATATTCCAGCATGATAATGATCCAAAGCACACTGCCAAAATCACACAAGAGTTTCAAAAGGAGAAAAAAAGTGAAAACTATGACATTGCCAAGTGTTTCGCCTGCTTTCAAACTAATAGAACATCTTTGGGGAATTGTGAAGAGAAAGTCAGAGCAACACAACCCCTCCAGCAAGAAAGAAAACTCGTATCAGAAGAACAGCAGAACATCTGCAGATATGTGGTATCTTTCATGCCAAGGACGTGTCGTCAACAGTAAAGGGTGGACACAGAAAGTAAGGAAAAAAAGAAAAGATTTGAATCTCAGTAATAAACTGAATGTGCTGGATTTTGTTGCAAATCACAACTGTAATGTTTTAAGAGCAAATTACCTTCTGGTCAACTTCGAACTAATGCAGTTGCCGTAAGGTGAAGCAATTTAAAATCATTTGACAGTTTGGTGTACTACTATATGCTGTCTATTAGTTACAGGGGGTGGAAAGTGTCATATTTTCCTCTTTTCCTTGGTCCAAAACAAAAGAGGACAAGACATAGACCTAACAGTGCGGATGACACGAGTAGACTTCACTCCACAACAACAAAAGCTCATCTGTTTGCTCCAAGGCACTAATAAAATCCTAGCACACACTTGCTTGCAAACAAAATAAGACAAGATAAGATAAGATAAGCCTTTATTTATCTCACCGTGGAAATTTAAGAAATTCCCATTGTTGTCATCAGCATTACACGTAGAGATAGACACATACTTTTTTTTTTTAATATTTTTTTTTTGGCTTTTGCCTTTATTTAGTGCAGTAGAGGGAGACAGGAAAGGGGGGAGAAGAATGGGGACAGACCTGCAGCAAAGGGTCATGAGCGGGATTCGAACTCACAACCGCTGCATCGGGGAACTACAGCCCCTGTTCATGGGCCGCCCGCTCTACCAGGTGAGCTATAGGGGGGCCCGAGATAGACACATACTTGACAGAAAAATTTACATATAAATATAAGAAATAGTGCAATCTTATCTTAAAATAAAATCAAAATCATATTAATTACAAGTCATTTATGCAATATGAGATTCAATATAAGGACCAAACCCCTGATGAGTGAGAAAAATCTTGGTTGCAATGCGCTAAAATTTAAATTAGCTAATGGAAGCTGTTGGGATTTCTACTTAAAATGTAGCTTAAAATAAAACAATATATTGACGAATGCTGCAACACATGTGCACCGTTGTTTCTGCTTCTGCACATGAACGAGGAGCGATGTATGCTGAGCTTTTCCCTGAATTAAAATGTTTTTGAGATATGATGTTGTGAATGTAGCTCTAAAATGCATATTGTAGAACTTTCTGTCTTCCTGATATTACAGAACTACTAGTCCAGGAACTGATCTTATTTCCTGTAGGATACCTCACTGATTTTGTTGAATACACCAAGGATTTATTGCTGCTCAGCCACTAAGAAGGGAAGGACTTAGCAAAGGGTCAATTGGCAGTTGAGACTGAGAGGACAGGAAACAGGGAGCACATGTACCCACCAGCTTTCATTTTTGGCAATGAGTCCATCCAAGTTTTGTCCAGTTTTGGTACAAGTGGCAGTTGCAGTGCGACAGTTTTGTTATTTTATTTCTTGTTTCATAGTGCTCCTTCAATGCTCACAACTGGATAAAAACAAGAAACTAAAAAAAAAGAATAACTACATTTACTATGTGGGACCTCATGGCAGCTAAGATGCTGGAATTTGGAGGAATGACAGGTGAGTTTTTTTTCACATTATTTGTACGTATACTTGTTCTGTACAGTTCATTCTGACTCTGGCTGTAGAACACCTGTGTTAACATCACCCTTAGCAGCCTGCTTCATATATTGCCATAGCAACCTCAGTCATTTGTGTCACTGCGTAATCCTGGATTTGTACTTTAGCCTCAATTTAAGGCAAGTTTAGCTGTTTTCATCTATGAATGAACACAGAATACGAACATTTATGAGCATAATTCCTGTTCTTCTGCCTTAATTATACTTCACTTTCTTAGACAAAGAATAGAAAAGATGAGGAAGAAACTGAGTTCGTGAAAAGTGGGGCAGGAAGCTGAATAGCAAGTGAAGAGACGATGAGTGAGTGTTGGGGATGAAAATACAGAAGGTAAAAGAGCAAGACAATGGAAAAAGAGTCTTTACTCAGGAGAGTGGTGTTTATATCTATGGGTGAATACATAAAGTTGGTTGAGCGTGAGAAAGAGGCTCCCAGTGAAGGCAGCGCACACTGGGAAGCTGAGACAGACCTCGGGGCTCTCAGATAGCTCAGAAATCAACGAAGGGTGGATAATCTATACACCCAAACTATTGTGGGAAAAGTGCATTTGCTCTTGGTGTATTAAAGTGATAGAACGGGCACTTCTCTATGGTCCATTTATGGGAGGAAAATGGACTGTGGTGTAAGTGGGCTACGGCAAACTAAAGAGATATTAGGCATTCTACAACTTACAGTATAAATACAATACACTGTAAATACAATACAGAGGGAAAGAAAGAGGCTGCAAATGATGCAAGTACCAAAGCATCTCTGGTCCACATATGAAAATACAAACATGTAATGATTATCCGAGGAGTCGAAGCCATTAAAAAAAGATGGGGAAAAAAAAAATTACACACACACACAAAATCAAACACACAAATATGCAGAGAAGTGGAAGCGGTGTATTGATTTGACTAATTTCAGTGTGCTGAGTCGCTATGAAACACCTGCCCCAGACACAAGCGCAGCTGTTTGTCTTGGCAACAACATCACAACCCTGTAACCCCGAATGACCCCAATCCATCATCCACGTTGCAACACACAACGCACACACGTGCTGCCAGCAGACGCCTTTTCCCAAGACCTTTAAGCGAAGTGTCAGATGAGCGAGGGGGGGGAGGACGGGAAGGATCATGACTTTTTGCGCTAGAAATGCACATAAAGAGATACACTGTAACACACAAACGCATGAATATATACATGCACAAACGCACATATTGCATCCACACTTGCATGCGGCGGAGGCAACTCATCCATCTTTCATCATGTCATCCAGATAAGAAGTCAAATGACGTTGGCAGCTCTGAATGACAATGAAGGGGGCGTTGCTTCACGCCGCGCTCCGGCGGGATGCCCAACGTAGACAAATTGCACATGTGCGCACAAACACATACATAAATAAATGGCACTGCAGGCTCATTTATCTGGAAGCCACATACTAACTATGCGTTTAATGTCAAATTAATGGACACTCGCATCCTTGTGGACAGGCTGTCTAGACGCTACACTAATTTGCTGCACTTTGGTTTGAAGCAGTGGACAGCAGCCATTAGTCCGTATGGAGGCGCTCGGGACGTAAACAGTGCGCTGCTGTGTTATATGTGTGTGCTTGTGGAAATTATTTTCTCTTGCATTATAAATGTTTTTTTAATAGATATTGTCGACATTTGTCATATTGTACTTTGCTTTAAAAAAATTTTTAAACTACATATTCAGATAGTTTTTAGCCTGCTAAACCTATTTCTGCAGCACTGATATATTCCATTTAGACAAAAAATGTTGACTGGTTTAAAACAGTGGCATGCAGGACAAATCTATCTATGATCAGTTTTGGAACAAAAACTGCTTTTATACAAACAAAATGAGAATCTATTCATGTGGCTGGACTCCTGGGTGTGACGTTTTGCATACATATGTGTTTGTACCAGCCTAGTAAACCGTCGACTGAAAACAGCGCACAGCTACTCATTATTAACTGAAAAATGGTGGAAAAGATGACAAAACACCCTTGCCTGCATGTGTGTGAACTAGCATAACATAGGAGATATTTTATCTCGGCTCACGGGGGCAAAGCACCGACTCCGAGGGAAGAAACAAGATAGATTCTCAGCCACGGCACATTTATCTCTATTACTTCCAGCAACACCAGGCATCTAAATTCTACTGATGACAGCCCAGGGATTTCAGACCAGTTATCAGCATGATCCTCTAATATCAAATGTTTAATACTCTTCCTGCTCAAAGTTAGTTATTTTTTTTCGAGAGAATAAACAGCGAGGAGGAGATGGGCTTCAAACCTGCTCTTTAGAAATTACAGACGAGACAGCCGCATTTACTCCTAAATTTGGTACCGATGCAGGTTCAAGTTTCTCGACTTCCCTCGCGGTTGTGCTCGGCATTCTCAATTACAGAACACCTGAACACCTTAAACTGAAAAACTCGAGAATCAAGTGCATAACAAGACAGAAGCTTTAAACTTGGCCCAGCTAAATCCCACTGAAACCTCTCCAGCGTTTTGTCTTTAAGCGTGACCTTTTGAAGGACGCAGCTTTACCTCTGTGTTTGGAACACTCAGCTGTGCTACAATACACAGACTACTCTGATATTGATATTGTGAGTATTGTTACTGACATTGCTGCTGGTTTCAGACAGTTTTTATCCAATGCATCCATTTGTAAGATTTTAAAGATAAATTGGCAAAAATCCGATTGATGAAACGCACTTGAGACTTTGTGCCGTTTAGTCCAGTGACGTGAGGTGAGGTTCATGGCTGGTGAAGCACTGACTTCATCAGAATCTGATTTACAAACATATGCACTCTACACAGTAGCATATTTGCCATTTGATTGGCTGCAGTTTACGGGTTATGTTTCATATCTCCATTACACATACAAGCTGTAGCCCACAAAACGCATGTTTCATTTTTTCATTTTTTCATTTTTTATTTTTGAAGTTATTGCGGTCTTACCTTTACCTTTAAATGAAGTCCATGCTCCTTCTGGACAAAAATATGCGTTACTTCTTTGTAAAAGTCTCCTTATCTTCCTTCGCTGCACTTGACTTGCTAACTGTATATCATACCTAATCTAGGTTGCTGTCACTGACTCTGCAGCCCCTGAGTCACAAGAAGAACGTCTGGGATCAGAGCGCCCCCTGCCATGAGGCCAGAGAACTGCCTGCCTCACCTGGAAGCTCTTCTCAGCTGTTTATGATCGCTCAGAGCACGAAACACGTTGCATACATACAGTTTGTGAAAAAAAAAAAAAAACACTGTACATTATTAAGTACATCAGCTAAACTATGGAAATTTAGTTCATATATTAAATGTGTTTGAATCATTTTACTGGTGACATGCAGATAGCGGCACGCTAGCGCAGTGAGCGAGGGATTGCGCAATCCAAGTGAGGCTCAGTTCACGGCTTCTCTTCCAAGCATTTGAACGGGAAATTGCGAAAATTCAGCGATTTTGAATTAAAAAATCATCAAAATTGGTGAAGCTAAATGAAAAAATAAATACTTTATAGTACAAATCACTTGATAAATATAACCATTTAAATTATTTTATCACTATGTCAGCCTCGCCTCCCTTCCCTGACTCTGCTTTAGTCAGAATCCTTGATCTAAGCAGAAATGGCCAAACAAGAAAACAATATGTGAGTATGACCAACTGTATTTTCTTTGCCTTTGGTATCAGCTATGGACAGTTTTTTTTTTTTTTGTATTTAGGTGCTATTTTCAATAACTGCACTGTTCCAGAAAGTTAATTTGTTTGTTATTAATGTATAATCTTTATATTCTTGAAAGGTATTGTGCAAGTTACTTTGGCTGCTAATGGTAAATACTGTAGAGTCTTTTAGCCTAGCATTGCATTTTATAAGGTCACATAACTTCCAAATAATATTTCTCAACAAGTGCAATTAACTTGCCAACTTTGTAATAGCGACATTAGTCAAATTTCCCGTGCAGGACTTTTAGTTTAAATGATTTTGTTTTTCTGAATAGCTCTCCAGCATAATAAGAATGGATATTACACTACATCCACACTGATATGTTTTTGTTTAAAAGACAAAAAAAAAAAGTTTTAAAATTAAATAACACAAGAGTTTTAGTACTGTTTCAGAAATAATCTGTGTGTTCAGACAAAGGATCCATAACACTGCTGGCTACATCCATCCATTAAAGTGATGGCATTCTGCTATTTAGACATTAGTCACTCTTCCACAGAGAGAGCTTTGGTAAGCACATGCAACTACCTCTCTTTGGAGATCCTCATATTTATCCTACTGCTATCTGATGCTGCAGGTATTTAACAAACCCAGAAGAAATAGTCCTAAAGAGCTGGAGGCAAAAAACTAAGCCGTGATTCTGGTTTGACAGCTCATCTGTCTGATGTGACAGGAAGTAGTGTGACTTGCTGTTGGGTCCTGGTCAGGAATAAGAACTCTCTGTGCTCTCCAGGAGATAATGTACAAGCTCTTTTATTTATAAGTAACTGCTGTTACACTTGAGGTGTGATATTTTAGGATGACTTTTGGTGCTGAAATGTGGAAATGGCCTTCCTTAAATCATTTAGTGTTGCCCATGTATGCCTATCCATTAATGTGACTGGAACTGATACAGAAGAGTCGCTTGGTCCAACCTTGTAAGATTGCCTGCATGACTTTTACAGAAGAGTGACCAGGGTGCTTATTCAGACATAAACGTTCAGTTACTGTCAGATTAACAGAATGGAGTGAAAGGGGCTTAGAATATGCACATCATATGACGATGGGCGTAAACTGTGCATGCAGGTGTGAACATTAAAGCAGGGAGTTGGTTGCTTATGTGCAAAAAATACTGCAGAGGAAGAACAGCTACTTAAATATACAACAAGCTCAGTTATGCCTGCAGCCTAAATGGTTTCCTATATTGAATTAACCATCTGAAGTCAGGCCATATGTGTTTGTTTTCTTCTGGGAAACGGTTACATAATGGGGGCATGATGAATCAGGGAAAGAACGTAATTAAAGTAAGGCCCAATCAGGAAGCAAGCATGGGTATCCGTGTCATAGTTTCCAAAAGTCTCTGTTTCTCTCTGTCCAGACTAAAACGGGGTCAGCAGTGTTTCCAAAAGTGGTCCTAAAAATCAGGAGTGATGTAGGCACTAGGTGTAAACAGCTGTAAATATTAGTAGCCCTAAAACAGCAGCTTGTGAATAAAATGGCTTCAACCTTTACTACAATTTACTACACTAACAGAGTCTTTTTGACTTTGGTGCCCCTGAATAAGTAGCAGCGCCACATGTTGCTCAAAAAGCAGGTGTTTCTCAGCTGTTTTAAAGGCCATTGGTTAAACTCAATAACACCCAACTCCGTAGCTTTGATCTAAGATGCTTTCATGCTGTATGAGCTTTGACAACTCATACCAGCTAATAATTGTCCTGACACTCACAAGGCCAGGAGGGTTACTGGGGCCCATATGTGAGGATACAGTGCGAAAAAAAACTGAAAACAGGAAAAAAATGTCATTGTCCTTTAAAAATAAATAGCACTACCTGTTGTAATCATTGTACCAGGTGGTGTTTTGACATCCGGGATGCCTGTGCCAACACACTGCCGAATGTGTGGACAGTGGTGGAAGTTGCTCTGTATCTCCAGCAGGCAGAGAGGGTGACCTCTGGCCCCTGGCGCCTGCTCACCATCCTCCCAATGGGCAAGCTGCTGCTGGCAGTCATGTGGCGAAAAGAGAAAAATAATATCCCACATGGAAAAGCTGCTATGGAGAAAGGGGTTAAGATAAGGACAAGTATGAATAAGATGTTAAGTAGCAACACTGCTCTGCGTGACATAATGTAGTATAATCTATGTAAAATAGCTGCAGGTGGATCACAGAGATGAAGCGGGGGGGAGAAATACGGCAGAATAGAATAGATACGGAGAGGGAAAAAAAAGGACATACTGCACAAAGAGGATGTATATATCTATGTATATATGTTAAAAGACCTGAGTTGGTTTGAAGATGAAATGTATTCAAGGTCACGTACGGTGGATTTCTAAAGGACAATATCAGCATTCCTGGATTTCTCCAGCTGAAATCCACAGAGATACTTGGTCAACAATAGCAGTGATAGGAAGGAGATGTAGAGTAGAATGGGAAAGCAAAATTGAAAAAAAAAAAAAAAAAAAAAAGAGAAACAGCTGAAGGTGAAGCAAACTGGGATACATAAGACACCTGCAATTAATGAAATCAAAAGATTGCTCTTGAGGAACAAGTTTTCAATTACAAAAGCTGCCGACAAATGCATTTCGACATCTCGTTTCATGGTATATATGGTATTTTACTCATTATAAATGTCATTTTTCGCCCCTTTCACACAGACTAGTATTACCTCTAGTTCCCTAGAGGGAACCTCTAGTAATTTATAATAATGCAAAGGTCAACTATGATTTTAATTCCATGTGGATCTGCCATGTCTGTAATTTGTACAGTCCAAACTTTACCCAACACAGAAGTCCTATGATTAAATTAGTGAATCTTGGTGATTTGTTTCTTCTTTTCTTTTGTTTTTTTTTGCAAGGTTTTTTTTGTTTTCTCCACACAGTTCTCATGCCTCTTCCTTGCTCGAAAATTACTGAGGTTGCATTGGACATTATAAATGAACCGATGGAGCATTTTGGGTGCCTATTCAGGAGGTTCATGTCGCTACACAGCATGGAAACCCTTTCACAGAAAGAGCAAATCCATCAGAGGAGCAAAATCTCAAAGGATGCTTAGATGTATGACATACATGGCAGCATGTGGTGTGGAACATCATGCTGTCTTTTAACAAGCTCAACAGTTATTTTGTGGCAGGCTATTAATGTCATATTCATAGATAATGTCAGTAAATTCGAGAAATTTTTAAATCACATTAGATTCCTATGTAGTACTACTTCTGTGCAAATAGAATTTTTAATGTAAAACATTGAAATTGTGGTCATTGTGGTTAAGAAACAAAAAGCTGAAGTGAGTTTGAGTTTATGCAGTGAAGCCCCACAAGCTAGCCAGTTCAGGGCAGAAGGAGAAAGCAACACAGCAATGTCATGGACACAAATGGAGGGGAGAAACCGCAAAAGCGACAATGCATTCCCACAGGAGAGATGACAGATAGCCACAGTTTGTGTGACAAAAAGGTATAGACATGGGCAAACTGTGGAGGAGATAAGAGAGAAACAGCAGGCATTCAGACAGTGTTTCACATATATTCAGGAATATGACACAAGTGGCAGAAGCAGCATGAAAACACACGATGAAGTGGATGCCATTGAATACATCTGACACCCATTTCAACAGCATGAGCCTGCAGGGCTGAGAAAGTGGACTTACAACCCTGTGTCCGCAGGTGTGTGTCCGTGGCTCTGTTTGTGTGAGAGGGCGATTCACCTCGAGCAGAACTGTGAACCTTTGAATGGAGGCATCAACCAGAACGAAAATGCCGGTTTGGTCCAGGAGCCAGACTTTGGAAAATACCTGTTAGAAATATAGATGATAGCGAGACAGAGAAAGAACAAAAGATACAGAGGAAGAGAGGAAGACGAAGTGAGGAGCAGACAGAGTGATAAAGAAATAATGAGAATGTTACACTGACAGGGACAAACACGACATGAGTAAATAGAGAGCGAAGGAACGGAAAAGAGCAGCAGAAAAACCTCAAGCTGTCTTTCAAACAGATGAGAACCTCAGCACTTTAGGGCCAGGTTTCCAGCTGTCACAAAATAGTAAAATGCATGAAAACAAAAGAAGCGGTCTGTCACAGGAGCACAGGCTTGAGGGATAAAGGTCAGAAAATGATCTGTCACTGGCATAATTGCATCCGCCGAAGTTGTGTATCAGTGGCCTGGCGATTCACAGATTGCTTTTCACACTTCATTCATCTCTTGATGGAAAGGTAATCCTGGAGACACAAAAGTTAGTGTTGGAAATGGGAGAGTGAAAGAGCGGAAGATAGACTTCAGGTGAATCAAAGGTGACACCGAGGCGACTACAGCTGCTTGTGAACTCACATAGAATGGGAAAATACAGAGTAGAAATCCCCATATAAAAAATAATAATACAAATATTCCTTTATACCAGTAATGTAAAAGACATTTTCCATTGTAAAAACTAAAATAAAACAACTGCTGCCAGATCATGAAGGAAGAAATCCAACAATAAAAGTAAAGGCAGGCTTGTTTTTTTGGATGTGAAAAGCTCCGTTTCTGGTGTCCAAGTGTAATATTGAACATCCTGGTGCCTCCCATCGCCCAGCTTAACCCTAATGTGGTTTTGCTACACCATGACAACTCGCTGTGAACATTTACAGTTGAACTTTTTAAAAATCCCTTCAACACACAGCATCTCCAACAACACAATGCACCACAGGAGTCTCATCAGGTTCCCTTTAGATGGTCGCTGGGTTCCCACAGTGTCCTGACACACTGCTACACTGGTCGTACATTGTTATCCCAATTTCTCTTCCCACCTCGCTCCCTGCTGTGGTCATGTGACTTCTTCTCCCCTTTGGCACCTCGTCTTTGATGTGGACACTCTCCTCTCGTCATCCCTCATTTACTCTGTTGAGACCATGATTGTTGTCATGGTCACCGTCCCTGTCGCTAGGCCAGACTGCAGCATATCATCCACAGGTGACTGGCTGCAATCTAACTTCTTTCCAGGACCTGCACGCCTCAGAGTCATGGAGGCGTGCAGGTGAGATTGTGGCCGACCCCTCCCACCCTGAACACAAACTTTTTCAAACACTCCCCTCTGGCAGGAGGCTTCGGTTCATCAGGACCAGAACCTCGCACCACAGGAACAGTTTCTTTCCGCCTGTCAACCAGCCTCATGAACAATGCACAGGACCCCCCATATCTGTATAACAGTAAACAACAATATATCAGCACCCTCAATATTTCTGTAAATAACACTACCATTCCTATTTAAATTTAAATTTAACTTTGATTCTTTGCACTATTACAGTTATTTTTATTTACTTTATTTTACTGTACATTTATTGTTTAATGTATATTTATCATTGTTTTGTTGCACCAACTCACCAGAACAACTTCCTCGTATTGTGAGAACTATGCCTGGCAATAAATCTGTTTCTAATTCTGATTTTGTTGTAATCTTTTCCATTATCCACCTCCATTGTGGGGAGTGACCGTGGCCCTGGAGCTGGCTCTGTTTCACTGTTTCATATTCACTCTTTCACTCTTGATTACTCTTGTGCTACAGGTTTATTTTAAAACGAGCAGTTGCTAACGAAGAGTGGAGCCTTCAACTTCAGCAACCTCAATGATCGCAATGCAAAAAACAAAACAAAAACAAAAACAAACAACCCACAAAAAAGACAGAAAAAGCTACACCAACAATATCCTAACAAGGACAACTAGCGTGAG
>NW_007578244.1:0-15768 GCF_000690725.1 Stegastes partitus
CGCCTTTTCTGCTGCATCAGTGATGTTTTTGATGGCTTTCCTGTTCTGCAGTCCTTTCACTCCAAGCGTCTTGAGTGCCCTGATAAGAGACTGGCCAGCGAATCCTCTGCACCCGACCTCGATGGGGTTGCATCGGGTCCTCCATCCTCTGCTTCGGCATTCGCCTGCCAGCACCTCATCTAAAACCTTCTATAGAATTCTCAAACATTTTATAGAATTCTCAAACACTCTATAGAATTCTCAAAAAATTCTACAGAATTCTAAAACATTCTATAGAATTCGAAAACATTCTATAGAATTCTCAAACATTTTATAGAATTCTCAAACATTTTATAGAATTCTCAAACATTCTATGGAATTCTAGAAAATTCTATAGAATTCTCAAACATTCTATGGAATTCTCAAACATTCTATAGAATTCTCAAACATTCTATAGAATTCTCAAACATTCTATGGAATTCTCAAACATTCTATAGAATTCTAAAACATTGTATCGAATTCTCAAACATTGTATAAAATTCTAAAACATTCTATAGAATTCTAAAACATTCTATGGAATTCTATAACATTCTATAGAACTGTCAAACATTCTATAGAATTCAAAAAACATTGTATAGATTTCTATAACATTCCATAGAAATCTCAAACATTCTATAGAATTCTAAAACATTCTATGGAACTCTAAAACATTGTATAGAATTCTCAAACATTCTATAGAATTCTAAAACATTGTATAGAATTCTCAAACATTCTATAGAATTCTAAAACATTATATAGAATTCTCAAACATTCTATAGAATTGTAAAACATATTTTGGAATTCTATAACATTGTATAGAATTCTATAACATTCTATAGAAATCTCAAACATTCTATAGAATTCTATAACATTCTATAGAACTCTCAAACATTCTATAGAATTCTCAAACATTCTATGGAATTCTCAAAAATTCTATAGGATTCCATAAAATTCTATAGAATTCTCAAACATTCTATAGAATTCTCAAACATTCTATGGAATTCTCAAACATTCTATAGAATTCTCAAACATTCTATAGAATTCTCAAAAACTCTATAGAATTCTAAAACATGCTATAGAATTGTAAAACATTCTATAGTATTCTAAAACATTCTATGGAATTCTCAAAAAATTCTATACAATTCTCAAACATTCTCAAACTCAACATCAGATCAATTAATTTAACTCAGCTCGTTTTGCACTTTCACAACTCATGAGAAGACTGAACAAATTAATCATACCAAATGAAGTCAATGTTTTTTTGTTTGTTTGTTTTAAATTAGGGTTGCAAAGTGACTTGGTGGTTCGCACCGTTGCCTCGCAGCTCGAAGGTCACCAGTTCGCGTCCCGTTGGGGGCACCCAAGATCTTTCTGTGTGGAGTTTGCATGTTCTCCCCGTGCAGCGTGGGTTCTCTCCAGGTTCTCCGGCTTCCTCTCACAGTCCAAAAACATGTTTAAGTTAATTGGTGATTCTAAATTGTCCGTAGGTGTGAATGTGAGTGTGCTTGGTTGTCTGTCTCTAAGTGTAGCCCTGTGATAGACTGATGACCTGTCCAGGGTGTCCCCTGCCTTTGCCCTAAGTCGACTGGGATAGGCTCCAGCCCCCCCGCAACCCTATTGAGGATTAAGTGGTGTATAGATAGTGGATGGATGGAATTCAGAGATAGCATCAGTCACTATTTTAAGTCTTGTATTTATTCAGTGTCATTTTTGATCATTTTGTGTCACTTTGTACATGTTTTATTAATTGATTTTATGTCAACTTGAAGTTAATTTATGTCTCTTTTTGGTTGTTTTATGTCTTTGCAGTCATTTTGTTGTTGTTTAGAATTTCATCGTTAATATTTTTATCTCTTTTTGCCTATTTTTTGTAGTTGTTATGACTGTGGAGATGCCTCTACTCTTTTTGTACAATGTATTTTAATAACCAACTGACTGTCCTGAAGACTTTACACAATATTATAAATCACTTTTTGCAGTCAGTACAGATTTTAAAAACTTACAGATGTGAAGTAAATTCACTAAATCTTTACAAAGCCACCAATTCTTTTAAATGTTTTGTGTAGTAACAAAGTCTGTTTTATTTATTTAACAGTTCTTTAAATAGCGTGAAAACACAATGACTGACTGGAACACTATATTTAACTATACTTCACAAAAACACACAAAATACAAAGAGATTCAAAATGGCCACAAAGAAAAGAAAAATGACTACAAGAGGCAATAAACAAATGCAAGGAGACAGAAAAAAAAACACAAAACCCCCCAAAATATATGTATGGACTAGTTTCTCAGCTTCACTCTGAGACAGGATGATCCTGATTTTTACAATATTACGAAGGTGAAAGAAGGCCGTCCTACAAACTTGCTTTGTATGTGTGTTGAACGACATGTCCTGGTCAAGAATAACTCCAAGGTTCTTTACAGTAGAACTGGAGGCCAAGGCAATGCCATCCAGAGTAGTTATCTGGTTAGACAGTGTGTCTCTGAGGTGTTTAGGGCCAAATACAAAAAGCTCAGTTTCTTCTGAATTTAAGTGAAGGAATTTCCAGGTCATCCAGGCCTTTATGTCCTTCAGACATACCTGGAGTTTGACCAACTGATTGGTTTACAACACTGCAGATATATAAAAAGGTTGTACTTCAATTTTAAATATTTTGTGACCTTAATTTTTGAAGACTGACTTGTTTGTGCTTCATCTTGATGAGAAAATAAGAGCAGCTGTAGTTTAGCCTGCATTTTGTACAGTTTGTTCAATTTGCAGAAGGAAAGAGCCACACATTAAAGTGCATCATCACTGGGATTATTTAGAATCCAGGATGAAGCAGGTAGAGCAGAGAGTAACAGGAGTGAGGCAGAAACTATCAGCTGGTTAAATAAAACAATAATAAAAAATAAAAATAAAAAATAGCTTAACTTATATAACAGTGTGAAAGTTAAAGTGGAGCATCAGAGGGAGAATATTTAGTTGCACATTGCAGGACACATTCAGTCTCAGGATGCATTACAGGTAACAGAGTTAAAGAGACTGGACAGAGACTGGACATGCACAAACTGCTGTAAAGCTCTGCAACATCACAAACCAACCATTATATATTTTGCCTGTTTTATTTCCCCTTCCTATCATACGCTACTTTACAACACTTTCTTTAACATAGAGTGCATCATGTTGATGCACCTGAACACATCATCAGTGATGCTTCCTGAACTGTTTCTTTCAGCATCACATTTATAGACTGTACGTGTATGTATGGTCTATAAAGAAGCCTCTGCATGACGCTGCTGCTGCAGTCAAGATTATCAGTGTTACACTGCTGCCCTCTTGTGGCTACAAAGATACACTGCATCCAGCCTCCTACTGCGGCTGCTGCATAGACTGTCTATGTGCTGCTGCTATGACCAGACACTACTGCTGCTGTGGCTGCTGCTTCTTCTGCTGCAGGGAGCTGCAACAAATTTTTTATCATTCGTTCGCTTGTTGGTCATCAAACTGCATGTTTAATCCAACCAACAATGAAAAACTAAATGATATAGCTCTGTGCAAACATTTCAAACGTTTGGATTCTTCTCCATTCTGATGGTCCCAGATTCCTTCTGCAGCAGAACAATGAGTCCAAACATCCAGCAAGACTCACAAAGAACCATCTACAGCCACAAGAAGAATCCCTGCCACCCATGAGTTGAGGTACTTCTTGGTATTGGCCTAAGAATATCAAGGAATCGGCAAGAAAGGGAAAACCCAATCTCTCCCAGATTGAAATCTGTCCAAAAATCTTTAAATTACTGTCTCACATGAGATTTATCCCCATTTGGCCGCATTCATTTGACCAAAGCCGATGGGATATCAAGAATTATTTATTCATGACATTCTCTGTTTATATCATCTGGAGTAATAAAATCAACTAACGCTACTGTATTTAACTTCATATGAAAAAAACAAAACTCACTATTTAAGTAAATCTCAACTGGTCAGGGATTATGAAAACTGGGGTCTGAGAGCCCTGAAATTTGAATCTGTAATAACAGCTCTTACAGATAAATTGCTGAAAGAGTGTATTTCTCAGTCACATTCAATATGGTACCACATGCCAAACAAACTCTTCAGTAAGATTGGTGGCATTGATCTCTTACCTAGGTGTGATTTTGAGGTGTCAAAAATTCCTATACAGCTGTCTAACTTCCACAGTCAAGTATTACAGAATGGAAAAATATTATTTACTCACAACTTCTGCCCACATAAACATCTTCCCCATCAATAGCAAATCAATTTTAAACCTGGCTGGTAGGAAAAGGGGATTTGTTTTGTTCATGATCTTCTGGACTCCAATGGTTGCTTATTATGCTTTAAGGATTTTGTGGACAAGTAAAACATTAGCATTTCAAATAAGAGTTATGCTAAATTCTGTAAAACTATCCATACAACCTTATTGTGTTTAATTCAAAGTGCTATGCCGTTTCCCTTGGACCCGCCCTCCTTGCCCGCCCAAAGAACTGGTGATATCAACATGTCAGATAGGAAATGTGATAATATTTAAAACATACAACAAAATATTCATATTAGAATTTAGTTTGTAGAAGTTTAGCATGTGTATTGCATCTGTTGCTGCTATTATTCCTGTTATTTTTGCGGTTGTTGCAAATGTTATTTAGTTTTATTGTTGCTGGTATTATCATGATTGTTGTTTTAAGGATAAATTAAACAAACGTGAAATGGGCTGGATGTTTCTGTGTCTTCTTCATCTTTTCCTCCCACTATCCTTACTTAAATAACCACAACCTCACACAAAAATCGAACTTTTAATATCTGCACATGACAAAACTAAAGGCACGTCAAAAAGATCACCACAATCCTTGTATTTGTTATAATGTTTATCTTCTTCATCCTCAATGGTGTTCTTGGTTTGGCTCTGAATACTTTACATTTCTACCTTCTATCACCTATTGTCATGTATATTTACCGGTTTCTATTGTTATAACTGATTAGGAACGAGCGGGATTCGATCTGACGATCTCAGGGTGTATTTCTGTTAAATTCCTGGTCGTCCAGCACAGCGGTGTGCAGCCGTGTGAAATTATCACATTTCACTTAAGTAGTCCAAAAAACCCCGCTTTGTTACTGTAATTATAACAATATAATAATAATTTTAATTTGCCGTTGTTATATGCCTGTAATGCAGTGACTGGTAGAGTAATGAAATACCCTTCCATGCCAGTGGGGGGCAGCAGGTAGCTGGTGACCTCGTCAACTTTAGACCCCAGGATAAGGCAGGTGATGTGTGGACAGCGATGGATACACCTTTGAAAGGGACAAACACAAACTCCGAAGACACACTTCTGACCCAGATGAAGGCCCAAGTATGAGTGGGGGTGAAAAAAAATGCATAAACGGTGAGTTTGAAGGAATACAGCCAATATTATCGCCTTTTGGATTCACTTTTATTGCGCCAACTCCATCGTGCTCGGTGTGTGGGGAAAAAGCTATCTAACAGTCCCTGGTCTCTACAAGGCTTAAAAGCCAAACTTCAAAACTAGAAAAGGAACTATTTCGTTCACCTGCTTGAACACACCGAAAAACAGGAAACTGTAATGAGAAAAAGCACAAAGGTGAGTGAGAGAGGTCTCAAAGCTACCAAGTAGCTCTGCTCGTAGCTAAGTCGGTGGAGAGACGAAGCAGTGGAAAATTGCCATTTGATGAGTCTCCGGATATTCGTGGACTTTCTCAACTCTAGGCCCAGAGATTTCCTGTTTGCGAGGCATTGCTAGAAGAAACAACAAGGGAAGACATTTTCGGATCACATCAGAATATATGAAGAAGAAGAAGGACTTCAGTGGGAAAAGTGCACCAGCGTGATGGGGCGGCGGCCATGGTCAAAGGCTTCACGAGCAGAGAGATACCCGGATGTTACACTTACTGCGTTTGCACCGCGAAGCTAAAAGTTTACCAGCAGACAGCCCCTGTGTTGCATGATGATGGTAAACTTAGAAGAAACATGCTCCAGCCCCTCCCGACCAGAATGAGGATTAAGCGGTGTATTGTAGATGATGGATGGATGGATGGATGATTTCGCAGGAGCAGGAGGGACTAACTAAACTAAGAAAAAAGCCAAGTTTTGCTGACCGTCCCTTTGGACGCTTTCTGACTGACGGCTGTCAAGGAGTTTCCCGTTCTGACAAACAGCTATTTCGACGTTGCCCTCATTTCCCCACAACATATCTCTGCGAGCTTTTCAATCATGACCGTCATAAAAACTAAAAACAGACAGACTGAAAGCTCCCGAGGAACAGCTTCGTGTATACCTTCTTCAGTTCCTGCCAGGATATCAGCTTTGTGTTCATCGAGACAGTCCAAGGGATCGCACGGAGTAAGTATAAATACAATAAGAAACTAAATTGTCAATATATATATATTGTATGAGACATGAGACGACAGTGTGTCATTTTGTACCAGTGTTGGTTGGTGGTGTGCTGCGGGAGTTTTGTAATACAAAAAAGGTTGAAAAACACTGGTCTACTCACGGGCCTATGCACAATAGATAGCGCATTGGGCTTCTCGTCCAGCGCTTGAGAGTTGGTTCAAAGGTTGTGAGTTCGAGTCCAGGCAGAGGCGACTTTTGAGGCCAACGCCTGAGTAACTTAATGTGTATGTTGCAATAGTATGGAGCCATATTTGTGTCAAAACTGTAAAAAAAAAATAATAATAATAATTTGAGAGAAAGTTAAACTCACTGAAACAACAAAGGTCATCTCGAAAGTCAAACTTATAACTTGCAAACAAATTATTTTTGCAATTGTGTATACTATTAGTCTTTTACAATTTTGATAATGTACCCTTTTCTTCGCAATTCCCTCGATTCCATCTTACTGTCTTCTTTGCAGCCACGTTGTCTATAGACTGTACTACAGAAGCAAGTTTAACATAGCTGGGCTGTTTTTGTGTAAGTCAGCTCAAGAGCCCTAAATCACAAGGGTGTTATCAACTGTCTTTGTTGACTCAGGCTTTCTACTCCAGACTCTGAGTGTGGTCACATAAAAGAGCACATTTAATGCATCATGTGACTCTTCTTCTGCACAAAATGCACCCAGGCTGTCCTGGCTACTACAGTCAACAGACTGTTTTAATGGAGAACAACAAGGAATATACAAATTTATGACAATGAAAAGCACCACTACTGCATTAGTTAAACATTCATTTTACTGATAAGTGCAGTCGCTTATTTCTAATGCGACAGGTGCACATTAGAGTTTAACTTCAAACTTTTATTTATTTAAACACTATATTGTATTAAAGTGCATTTAGGTCTGACACTGTCTCATAATGCAGGATTGTCACTGTAATTATTGTCTACATCAAAATGAAACTAAAGTGACTGATTGAATATTCACTGTAGTAACTACCAGTAACCTAATCAAGTTTCTAATCTGTGGTCCATCAGCTGCAGTACTGGCAGTGTAAAACGAACTTGGCAGCAAACCAGGACCAAACATAAAAACATATTTATGCGATTGCTGCATCACCAACTGAATACATGTCTGGCTCCCATGTCAACACAATGCATACAGGGTGTGATACTGTAACTGCATTGCTTCATTCAGTGGTTTTAGTAATGTACAGATCAACAGATTTGCAGATGTAACACATTCTCACAGATAAAAATCTCTATTGCTCGTAGAGAAACAGCTGGAAACAGTTTGGTTAAAGCTAGCTGAACAGCTGAACAGAACCTGCTCCAGACCAGCTCAGTGCTGCAGCACGTGACCATGGTGATCTAGCAGGTTAAAAGAGAGCCACCTTTGTCAGTCTAAAAACCCTGACTTTAAGCTCAACATATGTCACTTTGTCATACAGCCCACTGTTTGTGCATCTCAGTTTTGTTTGTAGTTCTGACTCAAGCCCCTCACATGGGTGGCCTTCATTCAGGGTGCCTCTCTGTTGGTTTGTGGCTTATTTTTTTTCCCCCCTTTCAGTGAGTTTTACTTCTCAAACACTTTTTGACGCAAATATGATTCCATATTATTGCAACATATACATTAAGTTACTCAGGCGATGGCCTTAAAAGTCCGACTCTGGTGGGACTCGAACCCACAACCTTTGAATCACCTCTCAAGTGCTTGACTAGAAGTCCAATGCGCTATCCATTGCGCCACAGAGCCAGCTGGACCGTATTACTGTACTGTGACATCAACTTTCTGATACTCCGTGCTGAGGTAACGCTCTGCTTCAGACACTACACATGGCACCGTGTCTGGTTGCCCTTTAAGCGTATTTAAAAAACATAATGTATACTAAGTATGATCAGTTTTGTGTGTAACTATTTTGTTAGTATGTGTTGATTCGTCATTAAAGTTTTAATTCATAAAATAAATATTCAATGAAACTGGTTCCGGTGCGTCCCGGAAGTAGTTAGCATCAGCAACAGTTAGCAGTGCATAGCTGTGCGGTTCATGTTGTGAGTAAAGGACGCTAAAAAGCAGAATGTCTGAACAAAGGATAACTGTGACAGTCGCATACGGTAATAAGACCTCCCATTATCTTATATATGTTACAGTGTGTAAACGGTAGAGACAATAAATAAACATCGACCATAGCCAGGAAATACTTAGCTGATGTAGCTCTTAGCAAACATTTGCGAGTTAGCTTCAAGTTAGTTCCGCTGAATTAAAAATGAAGTCATTCCTAAATAAATTGTTGCCCTCCGATGAATGCACTACGCTCACATCAAACTTAACATTTATGTCATACCTGCATATTTATCGATCAAATACACGTTAGTTACTGGTGTTGTGTTAACAAGAAACTGCCGTCTGTGAAAGCAATTATTCGAATATGTGCATTATTTTACCTGCGCTGTGCCTTAAATCATAATCCGTCCAGTTGTTTTTACGGATTGAATTAGCTTTAAAGGACCGATTCAACTCCAATAATACAGTTTACCACTTGTCAATACGTAAATGAAGCCTCTGTATTGTGGCTGCAATGATACTTATGCATCGAAGTGACTTGATTTAATTCACATGGAGTATATTTAAGTGTTATAACCCATAGGATAAATGCAGAGGAGGTCATTTCTTTATTTTATATATAAAACCCAACTGCAGCTTATGTTTATTATCATTTTAGTAAGGATATTATAGATACCAAACATACAGCCTAAACACGGACACTGTACTACAGTATTGCCTGTAATCTAAAATTCTTTTTTTTTTTTATTAAACATATATCTCATTTTCTTTATTTTGCTGACCTAAATATTATTTATTGTAAAGAAATGTTGTGCACCATTTAGTTCTGATGAGATCAGTTCAACTTAAATAGATAATAAGACACACAGCCTGCAAGTAATCTACTTTTCGGACTTTGAGAAAAAGTTAAAAATCTAACTTATATTGTTTTAATTATAAAAGTGTTAGATTTAGCCAGCTGTGCAAAACAATGTTTTGAACTGTTCAGCTGGTGACAAATTCTCAACCCCTGAGGTGATCCACAGCCTGGTCAGGTGTGGCTTTAAGGGACAATCATCCGATAGTGACCAGTGAACAGACACACCTTTGACCCGTGACTATAAAAGGCCACCTCAAAATGCAGCTTCATTCAAATGACACAATGCCACAGATGACAAGAGCGGCTGCTGGATGCTGGCATGTCAGTCAACCAGGCGCATTCTCCCTGTTTCAGATAATGTGATCATGTCCCCTAAAATTTCTGCCAACTTCGCCAAAACCCTTTGGACAGCATTCCACAAGTCAGCAGTGACAAACTCAGTAACTCCTTGTGTCGCAGATGTGCAGCACTATACAATGTAAATGGTTGATATTCACCCTATTGTGCATACTGTGTTGTCTCCAGACGTAAATGGTCTGCACTTATAGAATGCATTTCTACTTTGGTGGTACTCAAAGCCCTTTACAATGTGTTTCTTGACATCCATTCTGTTGTAGAGATACTGTATGTTGAAACAAATGCTTAATCCCTTATGATTAAAAAATTAGATAGTATTTAATATCAAATAAAAAATATGACATGCTTAATTTATTTTTTTGTTCAGCATAGTGAAATAACTGAAGCGTAATTCAGGGTTTACTGAGGCTATATGGTGAAAGTGATAAATCTGAGAAATCCTCTTTGGTCCAGAAAAATTTCACTCTCGCTGCTTAAAAAGTAATCATCCCACCTGCTTGTGCTCATATATTCAGAGTTGCAGCTGTATTTGTTTTTCCTCCCTCTCCAGGATCCACTAAGCACAGCATCACACTACCAGGCCAAGATGACGGCAAGGGTCCCACTGTTAAAGACCTGTCTGATGCTCTCACTCAGGCCACTGGAGTCCCATCTGCCTCACAGAAACTCATCTTTAAAGGTTGGACTGTTTGTTTTTCTTCTCTTTCACCAGCAAGTGAGGATGAATTTCATATTATACTAGTGAATCTCAAAATATGTGAACATCATAGAAAAATTTAATTCAAAAAGGTAACTTCTGGATTTTCTATGTTAATATATATGAAGTTAAATATTTCAAGCTTTTTTTTTGTCATTTTAATTTATGGCCAGTATTTTAAATGATTAGAATATTTCTTAAGATTAATCCCAAAAAGGATTTACAATATAGATATGTCCAACTTCTGAAAAGTATGTTCATTTATACACTTAATACTTGGTTGGGGCTCCTTTACCATGAACTACTGCATCAGTGTGGTGTGGTATGAAGCCGATCAGACTGTGGCACTGCTGAGGTGTTATTAAAGCCCAGGTTTCTTTGATGGCAGCCTTCAGCTCGTTTGTATTTTTGGGTTGGGTGTTTTTCCATTTTCCTCTTGACAAAACCCAATATTTTTCCAGGTGTTCTAATTTTTTGAGATGCTTAGTATAACTAAACTTGTCTTTTTCATCCTGCTGTTCCAGGGAAATCACTAAAAGACATGGAGGAGAGTCTATCCAGCTATGGAGTTAAAGAAGGCTGCAAACTCATGATGATTGGAAAGCGAGTAAGGCCTTTACATGTGCAATGTCTCTGATATGTCTGTTCACGTAATGAAATACTGACAATAATCTACAAACAGAACAGTCCCGAGGAAGAAGCTGAACTGAGGAAGCTGAAAGACATCGAGAAGTCTGTGGAACAGACAGCTAAAAAGCTGGAGAAGGTAGATGGGGAGTTGACTGGCCTAAAAAATGTAAGCAATCAATCATGGCTTCAAAGCTAACATTCCTGCATTGGGTTGCCATTTTCTGTAACATATTTATGTTTAAATTTTGGTCATTTTGTTTCACAGGGCTTCCTGGCCAAAGACCTTCAAGCAGAGGCGCTGGGTAAACTGGACCACAGAGTGAAAATAGCAGCTGAGCAGTTTATGAAGATCCTGGAGCAGATAGATGCTATGGTAATTTATTTTGGTGTTAGGTGCTCATTTTTAGTGACTGCTTTATTAATGTTATATAAAGAAAACAGTAAACTGCTTCTCTTTTCACAGAGTGTCCCAGAAAATTTTAATGACTGCAAAACGAAGAAAAAGGGCCTTGTAAAGACAGTGCAGGTAAACCTATATTTGATCTTTTTTTTTCCTGTTAACAAAACTTTCTTGCTGTAATTCAAAATAATATTGAACATAAATAATGAATGCCTTAATTTTATATCCATAGGATTTCCTGGCACAGTGCGACAAGATCGAGGCTTGCATATCAGACCACCTATCAAAGATCCAGTCGAAAAACCTTGCCCTGGCAGAGTAGTTAGGTCTCCCTCATCACGTGCTATATATTGCTCTGTGAGCAATTTCAAAGTATACAGAGAGCTTCAGGTGTGAAGCTCATCTTGGTTTATTTATTGTTGGTGTGATGTGTAGGACAAAGTCTTCATCACAAAAGTTCCTGTGAAAAGAAGGATGCTGGCAACAGATTGTCTGGATTAAAGACAGGTATGAAGTGTTGAAACCACAGACACTCTTTGAAAAGATCAGAGGTGCTTTGACCTGCAGCAGATTATGTAGATACCTTCAAACATCCAGTCCCAATGGTGAAGAGAATCGCCAATACCAAATACCCATGGAAAATTCACCTGTGTGTCACCTGTTATCTCTCAAACTGTACAATAACAGAGAGAACATGTTCTTCTCTCAGTGTGCACCTTATGGCCAAAAGTATATGGACTTCCCAACATTGTACCATGTTGAAATTCCAAAATAATACAGATAATCTACATTAATAGCTGCATCCACTCTTGTGGGAAAGCTGTTTTCAAGAATTTGCTAACTCTGTTCAGTCACAAGAGCAGTAGTATGTTGAGTAATATTCTGTGGGGTTCTTGTCAATCTCAAATGTGTTGGATGCGATCAGAAGCTGGTCTCTGTGCAGGCCACACAAGTTCATCCACGCCACCTGAACATTCAACATGGGGTTTGTTGATGTGAGGGAAGGGATCTACTTTAAACTAGGACTTAAATCATATTTGATCATCACTGAGTATTTTAACTTTGACTAAAAATGTGAAACATTTCCAATGTCAGCCTTACACTATTGAGCTTCTGCAGCTTTTCTTCATATCACAAATGGATATCTTTGGATTTTAGAGTGCCAGTCTCACAAAAGCAATGTGGTGGCTTTTAAAAATGTTATAAGCATTTTGGACAATATAATTACATTTTATTGACCAAAGAATAAAGTGATTAAAAAAAGAATAGTTTTTTTGTAGCCCTATCCCATAAAATTAAAACAGCCTGCAGATGACACGGTGCTGTCCACATACTTTTGGTCATATGTTGCATTTATTATTCTAAATCATCGACAAACTTTTGTTAAATCTAGCATCTGATCCCATGTGATCATATGTCTTTGAAACTTGTGTGGAACTGTAAATTGCTTTAAACCATCACTCAGTCTGACACATCATATCCATGTTCCTTTGTTTTAAAATAAACCTTTTTGAAAAGTGAATAGAGCCTCATTGATTCATCTCAGAACACAATTTAATCGCAAAACTTTAAATGTCCTACAAAATACAACTGATTCAGTCACAATAACAGACATCGTGTGTCAGATTATTTCCAGCTTGATCCATGAGGGCCCGTTAATACATTTTTTCTAACTTCTATAGACCCTTTAGTGGTGTTATCACAGATGTGCAAATGAGCTTTGAAAGTAGGGTTGGAGGGGGGTCCAACAAGCAGCTTAAACAATTGACCTTCAGTAGGCTATACCACAGTGAAGCTTTGCCATGAGCCAAATTACAGGATATAGCTGTTCTAACTGGAATGGAAACCCATTAAAGATACACATGAAGTACAGAATAAACCTCGTAGAGTGCCGCCCGTCACTAATCGTCCTTGTCCTTTGCACCGTGTTTTAGAATACGTGTGAATGCTACATAGTTGAAGTTGCCTTTCTTGTCAATGGGAGCCTCACGGAAAAGCTCGTCCACCTCCTCATCTGTAAACCTGTCGCCCATTGTAGTGAGCAGCTCCCGCAGGTACTCTTCCTGAATCATACCTGTAGGGAGAAAACATTTTTCACATGTATTTAGGGAAGATACACATTTCAGATTAGTTCAAATTAAAATGCTAATGAAAATAGCTAGACATGACAAAAGTGATGCCATGGATGTGTCGTATTTAAGAAAACCTTAAAAACAAGCACATGTACTGACAGCACTGGTTCTGGAGACAGACTGACAAACTCCATCACAAGGTACAATCTACATTCAAACTGCGTGGAAAAATTTCCATCCATCTCACATTTAACACTTGAACTCACCTGTGCCTTCCTCATCAAAGCAAGCAAACGCGTTGCGAATGACGTCCTCTGGATCCGTGCCGTTCAGCTTCTCTCCAAACATGGTCAGAAACATAGTGAAGTTGATTGGGCCTGGTGCTTCATTCATCATGGTCTCCAGGTACTCATCTGTGGGGTTCTTACCTGTGAAAGGCAAAAGGACAGACTGGCTCTAATGCACTATCCACGTTTAGATCATCTATACAAAAAAACACCTGCTGGCAGATGTTTTTTCTTTCCAGCTTCCATTTCTTTGTTTTCAATTTTAGCCAAATTACTCTTTAAGTCACTTAAAATCCTACTTGAGGGGATGGTTGTTACTGTAACTTCCTGCAAAGCTATCTATCTAGTAACATCAACTTTAAATCAAAGCTACATTGTAATTTGTACTGTATTTGATTTTGCAATTTACTTTCAATCACTGTTTAAATGTGTGTAAATGTGAAGTCCACCTAATGAGGCCAGCATATCATGAAGGTCTTCTTTGTCGATGAAGCCATCCCTGTTTTGGTCGATCATGTTGAAAGCCTCCTTGAACTCCTGGATTTGAGACTGATCAAACATAGCAAACACATTGGAGGTGGCACGCTGGGGACGCTTCTTGGTGTTCTTCCCCTTGGCCCTTTTGCTTGACATGTTGACGTCTGGTAGGTTCCCCCCTCCTACAATGCAGATGGCAAGAAGGCTGTCAGCTTGGCCTAAGCATATGATCTCCTGTAAAATCTACAACATGAATGTATTCGTCATATTTATTTTGATGGCATTTTGTTTGTTTCTTTAGATTATTACCAGTCTGTCTAATGACCTATAAATTGGACGCATCTGATGACATCTGTTTGGACGACCAAGCTCTGGCTTGTGTCCAGACAGAGCTACAACCGACACAAGATGTGTACAAATGATAACAAAAGCAATTAGATTGGCTTCATGGTTTAAATTCTGTGTGGATGCAGATGAAACTAATGAAAAATAATGTATATTCCTCAGTGTTGACCTCAAAAATTAACATTTATGTCAGTGGTAAAAGACATGGTAGACAAAGTATTAGATTCAGTCTGCTTAATAGAATTTCTGAGTGAAAATATCCTTACTTTAAATGTCTATCGTTTGAGTCCAGTTTAGTCAAGTATTGAAAGTTTAACAAAAACAAAACACTGAAACTACGTTGCCGCATATGTTAATTTTTAAGCTATATGTTTGTGGCCATCTGTACTGGATTGGAATGTGTATAAATAAAACAATGAAGTGTCATGTACCTGCAGGAAACTAGTGTCATTTCAGGATGACAACACAATATGCTGGCGTTCCCCTGCCACATATTAGCTAACAACAACGAATGAAATGAAGCCAAATTACCATCAAATTGTTATTAATGTGTGAAAATTCTTCCCAGTATGTGTGCTGTGACACAAGTCTGCTGTTCAGCAACTCCACACAGCGTGAATAAGGCATTTTGTTGATTAGCCAGCTAGCCCACATCTGACCTACATAACTGACTGACCAGGCTAGCTTCAGCGAGCGAGCCGAGATTAATTTACGCTGAAAACGTGAACCTTTCGTTTCCTTAAATCATGTGGCCTAAATACGCGCTGGACAGATTAAATATATGTCACCCACCTTGGAAATGAAGCAGCAGTTAGAGCCTAAACGCTGTGCACAAGGCTACCAGAGCATCCACAGACCGATCAACAGGGACCATCAACGTTTTAGCTCCTCGTTCCCTAACTGACCAATCAGAGCGCAGCCGGAAGAAACCAACAGTCTGGAATGTACCATGTTGTCAACTCTACTTCCAATTGGTGTTTTGCATTTCGTTAGGTAAATCAATTAATATGTGAGGGAACTGACAACCGACAACCGATCGTGAGAGATTTTACAACCTGCATCACCTGAATTTAATTTCAGTTGAACTTATTTTGACCTGAAAACCTGAAAAGACATGAACTCTTCAAAGATTGAACATCATCTACACATGCAGAAATATACATATA